>NC_044041.1:107130191-107299015 GCF_901765095.1 Microcaecilia unicolor | reverse complement strand
AGTCAGGCCTTTTCAGGAGGTGGTCAGGCAGCTGAGGCGTGCAGAAAGTTCCTGTCCAGGGGTATATATGATACCTGTGATGTGGCATCTCGTGCTGCGGCCCAAGGTATAGTGATGCGCAGGCTCTCATGCTGTGTGCCTCTGACCTGGACAACCGCACCCAGCAGCGGCTGGCCGATGTCCCTTGCCTGGGGGATAATATTTTTGATGAGAAGGTCAAGCAGTTGGTGGACCAACTACATCAGCGGGAAACCGCCCTCGACAAGCTCTCCCACCGGGCGCCTTCAGCATCCACTCAGCAGGTGGACGTTTTTCCCGGGCCAGGCAGGCTGCGCCCTACGCCTTCAACAAGCGTAGGTACACCCAGCCGGCCCGAAGGCCTCATCAGGCACTAGGGACAGTCACAGCGCGCCGTTCCCCGTCAACAGCGTGCGCCTAAGCAGCCCCCGGCGCCTCCACAGCAAAAACCGGGGACGGGGTTTTTGGACTGGATCCATGGGAACATAGCCGCCATCAAGTGTCCGTGCCCGGGACGATTCTGCCAGTCGGGCGGAGGTTTAAAACTTTTTCACCAAAGGTGGCCTCTAATAACCTCCGACCAGTGGGTTCTCCAAATAGTGCGGTGCGGATACGCCCTGAATTGGCCTCCCCTCCACCAAATTGTCCTCCGGGAGCTCAATCCTTCAGCTCCAGCACAAGCAGGGTACTTGCAGAGGAACTCTCCGCCCTTCTTAGCGCCAATGCGGTCGAGCCCGTGCCACCCGGGCAGGAAGGGCAGGGATTCTATTCCAGGTACTTCCTTGTGGAAAAGAAAACAGGGGGGATGCGCCTCATCCTAGACCTGAGAGGCCTGAACAAATATCTGGTCAAAGAGAAGTTCAGGATGCTTTCCTTGGGCACCCTTCTACCAATGATTCAGAGAAACGATTGGCTATGTTCCCTGGATTTAAAGGACGCATACACTCACATCCCGATACTGCCAGCTCACAGACAGTATCTCAGATTCCGCCTGGGGACACGGCACTTTCAGTATTGTCTGCTGCGCTTTGGACTTGCCTCTGCCCCACGGGTGTTCACGAAGTGCCTCGTGGTGGTCGCGGCGTATCTACGCAAGCTGGGAGTGCACGTGTTCCCATATCTCAACGATTGGATGGTCAAGAACACCTCAGAGGCAGGAGCTCTCCGGTCCATGCAGTGCCACTATTCACCTCCTGGAGCTGCCTGGGGTTTTTGTGATAAAATTACCCCAAAGTCCCATCTCCAGCCAGTCCAATTCTCTGGAATTCATAGGAGCTGTGCTGAATTCTCAGATGGCTCAGGGCCTTTCTTCCCGAAGCGAGGGCCCACAACCTCCTGTCCCTCGCTTCCCAGACCAGAGAGTCTCAGCAGGTCACAGCTCGGCAGATGTTGAGACTCCTAGGTCATATGGCCTCCACAGTTCATGTGACTCCCATGGCTCGTCTTCACATGAGATCGGCTCAATGGACCCTAGCTTCCCAGTGGTGCCAGGCCACCGGGAATCTAGAAGATGTCATCCGCCTCTCCATCAGTTGCCGCACTTCACTGCACTGGTGGACCATTCGGACCAATCTGACCCTGGGACGCCCATGCCAAATTCCACAGCCCACGAAAGTGCTGACGATGATGCATCTCGCCTGGGCTGGGGAGCTCATGTCGATGGGCTTCCCTCCAGGAAAAAGATCTTCAGATCAACCTCCTGGAGCTCCGAGCGGTCTGGAACGCACTGAAGGCTTTCAGAGATCGGCTGTCCTATCAAATTATCCAAATTCGGACGGACAATCCGGTTGCAATGTATTACATCAACAAGCAGGGGGGCACCGGATCTCGCCCCCTGTGTCAGGAGGCCGTTGGGATGTGGCGTTGGGCCTGCCAGTTCGGCATGCTTCTCCAAGCCACATACCTGGCGGGTGTAAACAACAGTCTGGCCGACAGACTGAGCAGAGTCATGCAACCGCAACGAGTGGTCGCCTTCCATTCCAGAGTGGTACGCAAGATCTTCCGAGAGTGGGGGCACTCCCTCGGTGGACCTTTTCGCCTCTCAGACCCAACCACAAGCTGCCTCTGTTCTGTTCCAGACTACAGCACACTGGCAGACTAGCGTCGGATCGCCTTTCTCCTCCATTGGGGGACGGCCTCCTGTATGCTTTTCCTCCCATACCTTTGGTGGGGAAGACCTTACTGAAGCTCAAGCAAGACCACGGCACCATGATTCTGATAGCGCCCTTTTGGCCCCGCCAGATCTGGTTCTCTCTTCTTCTGGAGTGTCCTCCGAAGAACCATGGAGATTGGACTGTTTTCAGACTCTCATTTTGCAGAACGACGGAGCGCTTCTGCACCCCAACCTTCAGTCTCTGGCTCTCACGGCCTGGATGTTGAGGGCGTAGACTTCGCTTCGTTGGGTTTGTCTGAGGGTGTGTCCCGTGTCTTGCTTGCCTCTAGGAAGGATTCCACTAAAAAGAGTTACTTTTTCAAGTGGAGGAGGTTTGTCGTTTGGTGTGAGAGCAAGGCCCTAGAACCTCGTTCTTGTCCTGCACAGAACCTGCTTGAATACCTTTTGCACTTATCAGAGTCTGGCCTCAAGACCAACTCAGTAAGGAATCACCTTAGTGCGATTAGTGCTTACCATCTTCGTGTGGAGGGTAAAGCCATCTCTGGAGAGCCTTTAGTCGTTCGATTCATGAGAGGCTTGCTTTTGTTAAAACCCCTGTCAAGCCCTCCTGCAGTATCATGGGATCTCAACGTCGTCCTCACCCAGCTGATGAAACCTCCTTTTGAGCCACTGAATTCCTGCCATCTGACGTACTTGACCTGGAAGGTCATTTTCTTGGTGGCAGTACTTCAGCTCGTAGAGTCAGTGATCTTCAAGCCCTGGTAGCTCATGCTCCGTATACTCCGCACTCACCCTACGTTCCTGCCAAAGGTGGTGTTGGAGTTCCATCTTAACCAGTCAGTTGTCTTGCTAACATTCTTTCCCAGGACCACATACCCGCCCTGCTGAACGTCAGTTGCACACATTGGACTGCAAGCGAGCGTTGGCCTTCTATTTGGAGCGGACACAGCCCCACAGACAGTCCGCCCAATTGTTTTGTTTCTTTTGACCCCAATAGGAAAGGGGTCGCTGTCGGGAAACGCACCATCTCCAATTGGCTAGCAGATTGCATTTCCTTCACTTACGCCCAGGCTGGACTGACTCTTTGTGGGTCATGTCATGGCTCATAGTATCAGAGCCATGGCAGCGTCGGTGGCCACTTGAAGTCAGCCACTATTGAAGAGATTTGCAAGGCTGCGACGTGGTCATCTGTCCACACATTCACATCACATTACTGCCTCCAGCAGGATACCCGACGCGACAGTCGGTTCGGGCAGTCGGTGCTGCAGAATCTGTTTGGGGTTTTAAATCCAACTCCACCCTCCAGGACCCGAATTTATTCTGGTCAGGCTGCACTCTCAGTTAGTTGTTCTTCGTAGGTCAATTTCTATTATGCCCTCGCCATTGCGAGGTTCAGTTGACCTGGGTTCTTGTTTTGAGTGAGCCTGAGAGCTAGGGATACCCCAGTCGTGAGAACAAGCAGCCTGCTTGTCCTCGGAGAAAGCGAATGATACATACCTGTAGCAGGTGTTCTCCGAGGACAGCAGGCTGATTGTTCTCACCTACCCTCCCTCCTCCCCTTTGGAGTTGCGTTTTTACTCTTTTTTGCTTGTCATTCAACTGAGCGGAGGAACGGTCGCGCACGGGGCGGAAGACGCCGCGCATGCGTGGTGGGCGTACCCTGCGTGCGGGACTGCCCGCAAAGTTTTTGTTCCGGTTGTTGGGGGCTGCCGTGGACGTCAACCCCAGTCATGAGAACAATCAGCCTGCTGTCCTCGGAGAACACCTGCTACAGGTATGTATCATTCGCTTCTCTCAGTCTCTCTAGAGTGGTGTCCTTTCTGTCAGTATGCTCCTCAGCTCAGTCCACAGTTATTTGCTTCGTAGTAGGTCAGCATGGCAATGGACGCTCCTATCGTTCAGGCTGGCCAGGTCTCGGGGGCTCTTGGGTCTTTCCGGGCCCGCTTTTCGTTGTGACTCATGCTCTCTTCTACAGGATTAATGCAGCGACCGTTCTACGGTTTTTTTCCGTTTCTCCGTGATTGGGAATGCTTTTCATTTCATCTTGTGATGGTGAGTCTTCTGGGATTGTTGGATTTGCTCCGTCCTCAGTCTTGAGATTCGGTTTAGGTCTGTTTTTGGGCCTTGGTCTATTTTGGAGTTCCCACCCTACTTTGGGGACTGCTTTTGTACATCCCACTCATCTCAGGATTGATCTGTGGGACGCTGTGGAAGGTAAAATTAGTTCTTACCTGATAATTTTCTTTCCATTAGTCCCAACAGATCAATCCAGAGGCCCGCCCTTTGATGGTTTTGGGTCTGTATAGTTTCCTTTGTTATGAAGGAGCTGTTTATTCCTGTTATGGTCCATTAGGTTCTGTCCTTTTCTAAAGTACCAACGGGAACTAAAAGGAAACTACAGAGGATGGAGCACTATCATAATTCCAGTTCACCACTTAAGTGGTTTCCCTCCCACTGTAGCGGTAGAGGAAGAGCCTGCAAGGGTTATTTGGCGGCAGGAGTGGAATTCGTTGTTGGATTTGCTTTTCTTCTTCAGCTGCTTTGGTATTGACAATACTGAGATTAAGCTGGCTGCACAGGTCCACATATGGTAAGACTCTGAAGTTCTCTCTATCTCCACTTGCTGGTAGGGGGACATAACCCACTCGTCTCTGGAGTGATCTGTTGGGACTAATGGAAAGAAAATTATCAGGTAAGAACTAATTTTACCTTGTGCTGTATAAAGATATAAATCCATAGCGTTTCCCAAATCTGTCCAGACGAATAGGTATATCTGCCCACCAGCAGGTTGAGATAGAGAGAACACCAGATCTCTGCTATAATAGTACTCTGTGCAGCAGACTTCCTTACAGTATTCTCTCTATCTAGCATTTGGACGGACATCTCTTGTGCAGCTCTGTGTTGGTGCTGGCTCTTGCCCTTCCCTGGACCTGTTGAAGGTACACCTGGTGGTGCTAGATCCCTCCTGCCTCCCCTGTTGCCTTTGCTGCTGAGCTCTCCTGCTGGGACTTTAAATCTCCTGCCTCCTTGCTTCGCAGCAAAAAAACCCCAAACAAATCTGCGGTAACATCAGGTTTCCTGGGCAGGCAGTGCTGTTGCTGTTGGAATCAGCGAGATGTGTGGATTGTAGTATCGTCATTTCTACAGCACTTGGTGTTTTTTTTTTTTTCCCTGAGCTGTCTCCAGCTGGTCCTTCTCCCGTGAGTAGCCATGGTTGTGGAGGGGGTAAAGCACTTCTCCTAGTGTGGAGGCCAGCGAGCAGCGTCAGGTGTTGTAGTGCATGTGTTTGTGCTTCCCAGTTGGAGTCGTCATTGGACACTATGGCTTTTCCTATCGAGGGCTGGTTCACCTGGGGAGTCAGCTGGTGAATTTGGCAGGCTCCGGACCAGCGCTTGTACAGTTCACCGGCCACCATCTGGATGCTTTGTGACGCATGGCGCTGGAAGACGTGGCTGAGTTTTTCCGCTGGAGGAAGTGTTGTGTTCTGAGGAGGGCCTGACTGAGGTTACATGTGCAGCAGGGAGTGTTTGGGGGGGGGGGGGGGGCATACATGCCTCATCGCTGCCTTTTTCCCCAGAATTTGTTCTTCTCATGCACCAGGCCTTCCTGATGAAGTGGCTTCTGCCAGCTTTCTTCCTCGTCCCCCTCCCTCCCTCCCCCCTTTGGGTCCTGGTGGTTCTTCCTTGTTGCCGCTGCGAGGTCTTTGGGTTCCCAGCTCTGTAAGAGACCACGCTTGGATGCCCCTAAAAACTTTTATGAGCTTTCCCTGCTTTCTGGGCAGGGATTTGCGGGACCCCTTTCGGTTTTTTCGGCCCACTCCCTAGTGGATCCCCTGGAGGATGAGGAGCTTCTCCCCCTTCAGGACGGGGATGACCCTACGATGGCTTGGCTGTTTTGCTGGGATGAATTGCCTGCGTTAATGCGCGAGGCGTTAGAGACCCTTGAGATCTCTTCTTCGGAGGCGGCTGAGCATCCATTGCTGACGGGCGTTTAAACAGACCCCTAGGGTTTTTTCACATCCATCTGACCACAAAGGTCCTTATTTCCGTTTAGTAGGGCACTCTCGTGGCCAGTCTGTGGATGGCACGGGCCATGGCCAACCTCCGTTCACTTCCGACTGCGAATCTCGAGCCCTTGCGCTTGTTGTAGGTGGATTCTTTGGTCACGGTGGTGATGAAGATGACCACTTTACTGGTTGAAGGCGGTTGTGGCCCTCAAGGCCACTCAGGACAGGAAGTTGGAATTTTTTCTTAAAAGGTCCTTTTGAGGTAGCTGCGCGTGCATTGCAGGCTTCGGTTTGCGGTTCCTTTGTGGCCCAGGCCTGCCTTAGCTGGGTGCAAGGGGCTTCCTCCTCAGAGGACTTGGTCCAGGCCCCTCCGTCTTTGGAACTGGGCTTGGCATATTTGGCAGATCTGCTTTATGATTTTCTTCATGCGCCAGCTAAGGGGATTTCCCTGGCTGTGACTACGTGGGTGGTGGCTCTGGCTATACCATTGGGCAGTGGATTCGGTCTCTAAGGACATGTTGGCTCTGCTTCCTTTTCGGGGTGCTGTTCTGTTTGGGACGATTTGGCTAAGATGTTAAGGATTTGAGGGATTCCAAGGGGCAGTGGCTCCCTAAGGATAAGTGTAAGTTGTCCTCTCACTCCTCCTAGTCCTGTTCCCGGTTCTGGGAGGCTTGGCAATTAGAGGTTGGGGAGGTTTCGCTTTCAGTCCAAAAAGCAGCCCTTTCAGGGGGACAAGCGCACATTGGCGTTTGTCTCGCTTTCTGGAGTTGTGGGCCAAAATCACCACAGACCTACTACTTATCATTTCTATAGCGCTGCTAGACGTATGCACTGGACATGAAGAGACGGTCCCTGTTCGACAGAGCTTACAGTCTAATTAGGACAGAAAAACAAGAAAAATAAGGGCCTAAGAGAATTACTATGGTAGGAATGATAAAATATGGGTACTGAACAAGTGGCTAAGGGTTACCAGTTAAAAGCAGCATCAAAAGGTGGGCTTTTAGCCTAGATTTGAAGACAGCCAGAGATGGAACTTGACTACTGGTTCAGGAAGTCTATTCCAGTCATATGGTGCAGGAAGATCAAAAGAACGGAGTCAGGAGTTAGCAGTGGAGAAGGGTGTAGATAAAAGAAATGTATCCACTAAATGGAGTTCCTAGGGAGGAGTGTAGGGAGAGATAAGTGGTGAGGCACTGAGGAGCTGCAGAATGAATGCACTTGTGTGTCAATAAGAGGAGTTTGAACTGTATGCGGAAACGGATAGGGGCGCAATGAAGTGACTTGAGAGGGCTAATATGAGCATGGCGACACTGGTGGAATGTAAGTCGTCCAGCAGAATTTTGAACAGATTGAAGGGGAAAGAGATGGCTTAGTGGGAGACCTGTGAGAAACAAGTTGCAACAGTCTGAGGGTCTTGGAGGTTGTGCGGGATGGTTACAAGTTGGAGTTCACTCAAGAGTTGTGGGATTGCTTTCTGGAATCTCCGTGCAAGGTCCTGGCTACCCTGTGGGAGTTTGTGCAAACTCGGGGCCGTGGTTCTGGTACCTCCAGTGGAAGTGGTTTGGGTTCGCTATTCCTTTTACTTTGTGGGTGCCCAAGATGGACGGCTCTTCCCAACCTGTTCTCGACCTCGAAGGGTCAACTGGGCTCTGATGGTCCAATATTTTCGAATAGAGACTTTGCACACCGTCCTCACATTGTTACAAACCTGAGGAGTTCCTCACGTCCATGGACCTCAAGGAGGCGTACCTGCATATTCTTATCTGGCTGCCACACCAACACTCCCTTTGCTTTGAGATTCTGGGCAGGCATTACCAGTTTTGGACCATGCCGTTCGTTCTGACCACGGCGCGAGGACCTTCTCCAAGGGTCATGATGGTAGTTGCAGGCTTTCTATGGAAGGAGGGTGTTTGGGCCTGTTGGTGCTGTGTCTCAGAACTAAAACACAGCACCTCTCCCATGCAAATTCCCCAACTGGTTTCTTAGGACCACCGGCCTGATAAGTACCAAAAAGAACTATAAACAAGAGAAGCTTCTCACATTACCAAAGTTTATTCTTACCCAAGAACATGAAAAATAAGAAATAATAGAAAATTAGGAGCAGCACATAAGAAACAAGGTAGTAAGGGAGCATAAACAAAAGGGAGGTGCCATGGAAATATATATGGTCGTATATTCCTTAGTCGGTTGAGACAGAAGCTCTCTTCCATCCAGACCAGACATTTATATAGGATTTCTCAGCCCTAAGTACAAAGAACAGGTTTTTTTTCAGGAATACATCATACAGGATATCATTTCTTTGTTACAATTGCCAAAAGGTACATAAAAGATACTGCATTTCCTTAAAAGATACATTTCAGTCCTTTTGTTAAATAAGCACATCCTCAGTAAAACAATCTTTGTCTTACTTCAAAGGAGTCAGGATTCCATTGTCTCAGACCCTACCCTTGCAATATGTTGTTTTCCTTTCCTAAATATTTCTCTTAAGGAATGGAGAATCTTCTAAAGAAGGGTCATTTTATTTTAAACTGCTGACACACAGACATTCCATGTGTGGTAGATTGTTCAAGTGATATTGTCCTATTTATTTATTTTTGTTACATCTGTATCCCACCTTTTCCCACTTATTAGTAGGCTCAAAGTGGCTTACATAGTTCCGGAGAGGTGGTTACATACTCCGGTATGAACAAATACAGTATAGGGGTACTATTACAGTGACAAGTACAGTAAAGAAGTATCGGTAAATAGGTTGGGGTGATTCAAATAAAATGTGTGATCATGCGTAGGGGTTGAAAACTGTCAGTTTCCTGATTAAAATGCCATATTTCATTATTTGGTGTTTATGTCCAATACTGTGGGGTATGCCTTCTTGAACAGGTGAGTGTTTAGGTTTTTTCGGAATTCTAGATGATTATTCGTAGATTTCAGGTGTTTTGGTAGAAGTTTGAAATTCTGAATATCTCTTAATGATATTCTACTTATAGATGGGCAGGTATAGGTGAAGTCTACTATGTAATGATCAGCACAAAGAAGAGGGTAAGAATGAAAATCACCCAAAGTGAAAGAGGATTTGGATGGCAAGAAAACAGCACCTTTTGTATGCCCTGTGGTTTGAGTTGGTCTAGATATTGAGGGACTGATGCTCAAAAGTCATTATTAGTAGCCGTGCGCATATAGCCGTGACTGAACTTACTGAACGAGGAATAGCGATCAATTCTCAAAGGAAATCACGTGCAAATGAGATATGCAGGGAGTCTGCGTGAAGTTCAGTATGGAAAGTACCTGGCACGTGTGCAGAACAATTTCACGGTAAGTGTTAATGTTCTGCGTGTGTCCAGGCCAGGAGCGGACTTGGGGGGGGGGGGGGGGGGGGGGGGGTAGGTAATCAAGTGCAGTAGATGTACTCCATTACACAGGAAAAAAGTAGAAATTGAAATAAAATGCAAAACAAAATAAAAATAGTCTGACTTGAAAAATGGCCACAACTGCTCTTTGGACCCTGCCGTACAAGTGTGCGTCATATGCGCACATTCATGGATAGTTCTTGTTAACTTTTTTTTGGTTGTCTTTTTATTGTGTGGTTTTTTTTTAATATGATTGTTGTATTATGTGTGTGGCAATCAGAACACCTTTTTTTAATGTTACACTACTGTTCCAGGCGGAACACACACACATGTGAAAAGTGCAGATACTATTTTAAAAAATGCAGACCACCAAGAAGCTGCCATTTCACATTCAGTGCCACCTCAGATCTGCTGGAAAATTTTGAATGTTACAAATAGGCGCTCCCGTGCTTTGCACAAGAAACATCTGTGCATCTCATGGAATGCTCCTTTTAATACTAATGTGCTTGTTTTAATGCATTTGCATAGTTTTCAACCATTGCTTTCACAAACAGTACAAGCAGTGCCAAAACCCGCGCATTAGGCGCACAATAACATATATGCAAAACCGGCTGAAACCGGTCAAAATGGAACGTTACAAGCCCAGTAAGCTTTGAGCATCGGTCCCAGAGTGAAAGAAAGATCATGCATAAAGTCACTAGTAAAAGGTGCGGATGCATCTTCTAGGTGAATATTAAAATTACCTTTGAGGTCTACAAACACTGAACTTTTCTATTTCCTTCTTTTTCTTCCAGCTGAACAATGCTAAGCTTACGTCTGACCACAATGACAAGGCTGCAAGTGCTGCTCGTGAAGAGTTGAAAGAAGCTCGCATGCGCATAGAAAGCCTAAGCTACCAGCTTTCAGGCCTGCAAAAACAGGTGAGACCCAGAGGCGGCCTTTATACATTGAACCCCGACATACAAAGGTGCAAAATAAAAATCATGTGACCTGTTCCGGGCTTTTAAGGTAGCAGTTGCACCTGTGCCCCTCGCTGTTCCCATAATGAACCCACAGTTCTGACTTTAGGTACTTTTTGAAAGGAGTGGAGGAGTGGCCTAGTGGTTAGGGTGGTGGACTTTGGTCCTTGGGGAACTGAGTTCGATTCCCGGCACAGGCAGCTCCTTGTGACTCTGGGCAAGTCACTTAACCCTCCATTGCCTGCCGCATTGAGCCTGCCATGAGTGGGAAAGCGCGGGGTACAAATGTAACAAAAAAAAAAATCGACAAAATTAATTTTATGATTCAAATCTATGAACTTTGTAATATGATTCTGTTGATCATACTATGTACTGGTCTGTCTGACATATGGAAGCCACCATAAACTGGCTGACCCCTCTCTTTCTCTTGCCCTCTCCCTAAATGCCTATTTAGGCAAGTGCTGCAGAGGATCGCATCCGTGAGTTGGAGGAAATGATGGCCATTGAGCGCAATAAATATCACAAGATGCTAGATGCCAAAGAAAAGGAGATGGCAGAGATGAGAGACCAAATGCAGCAGCAGCTTAACGAGTACCAGGAGCTGCTAGATGTGAAGCTTGCGCTTGACATGGAAATCAGCGCGTACAGGAAGCTCCTAGAGGGAGAAGAGGAAAGGTTGGTGCCTAGGGAATCCTGGCTGTAGTCAGCAGCCTTGCAAAACCACCTGGAAAAATACTTATACTTCGGCCTTTAAATAGCACTATATTCTGTAGGTTCCCTCCAGACCGGTGCAGATGAATGGGTTATGCACCCCCACCAGTAAATGGAGACTGAGGAACACTGATTTCTAAGCTAGCCTATAGGTGAGCGATGGAGCTCCCTGAAAGTCAGCTTTTCTCAGTCTCCAGCAGATAGTGTACATGGTAAGCCTGTGCTGTCCCAGTCTGGGGTTTAGGCCTTAAGGATCTCCATTTTTGTTTTTTCCTTTGTGGGAGGGGGTACCAAATTTCTCTATACTAGAGAAAAAAAGAACCCTCTCTCATCCCCACTTACCTGTTCAATGGTCCTTTTTTGTGACCACCTCTGTCTGCTGGCAGTTAGGCAGCCTTGAGTGCCTGTGGAGAGCTGCCTCTAATTTGGAGAAAAAAGTAAAAAGCAGATCAGTAGACAGATAGGAAAGCCTCTTGCTGACTTGCAGTGTTAGCTTGCCTGCTCTCTTGTATTGGGGCTTGTTGGCGGTCGGGGCTTGCTTGGCTGGTACATAGGATTGGCAACGGTCCGTGATGAGTGTGGATAGGTTAAAGAAGTACCTTGTTTGTCTCCTGCAAGAGCTGGAGCCATTTTGGGGGGGGGGGGGGGCTGTAAATTTTGCAGCAGCCATGGAGGGGCCAAGTCCTCCAAGCCTGCGGTTGGGCCATTGAAGGAACGGTCCCTGCAGGGGGATTCTCAAGCGCATGTAACTGGCATTCCTCTCCTGCCTGTGGCCCTGATTTCAGCAAGAACCACCACCATCGTGCCTGCAGCATTTGGGCGCAGAGCAGCCTCAGTGCTTGGAACCGGTGAATGGCTCTCTGTCAGGCCCTAGTGGGCTGCAGGAGTTTTCTGACATGGATTTTTCTCCCAATTTTAGTGATGTACAGGGCCTTTTGCCTCTAAGTCAGAGGGTCAGGTTGGACGAGAGCAGAGGATACCTCTGTGGGTCCCCTCCCTCTCCCAACATTTAGAGTGGATAGAGGCCCTTGAGGCTAGTTCTCCTCTCTAAGGGGAACCAGTTGTGGAATGAAGAGGAACTTTTGGGTTGGAGGGAAACTGAATGAAGATACTTGGATGGAAGAGTTGCCTCCCGGCAAGGACTCCTCAGTGGTCTGAGTCTTTCATTGAGAGGAGTTGCAGGAACTTATTTCTCAAGTGTCTGCAGTGCTAGTTTGATGAAGATGCACAAGAGACTCCTCATAAGGTAGATCCCAAAGGGTGTTTTGAAAGGCTTCTAGATCCTTCCAATATATCAAGACACCTGGGAAGTGATTCAGACTCAGTGGAACTCTCTGGACACCTCCTTCAGAGTGGCGCGATCCATGTTGCATTTATACCCGATTCCAGAACAAGACTGAGAGCCTTTGAGACCTGTTTATTTTTAAAAATTTATGTCTCACCTAATACTAAACTGCTTACGAAAGAAATATACATTTCCTCAGCGACCCTCCAGACCGGTCAAGACGCGTGGGTTATGCACTCCTACCAGCAGAGGGAGACTGAGAAAACACTGAGCTTTGGATATTGTATATATAACCTGTGCAGTACACCCACTAGCCAGTATTTTCTCAGTCTCAGCAGAGGTAGAAGGACAGCCTGTGCAGTCTTCACTGGTCTGGTGAGGTAGTTTTGCTCATAGGGTATGATAATTGGGTTGTTTGTTCCAAATTGGTTCATTCTGTGTTTCCCTGTATATGGATTAAAAAAAAAAAAGTGTGCTTCGGGACCCTGGGTCCGGTGGGGCCCAGTGTTTTCCCTGGGGTGTTACACCTGTGTTGTGGGTCCCTCCCCCTGTGCTGCTCTCCATTTCTGAATAAGTGGCAGCTCTGTGCCTCGGCTGCTTTCTCTGTACTATAGCCTTGAGTGCCTCCAATTTTCAGCTGCCAGCAGTGTTCTGTGCCTTTAAGAGCCTTTTATTATTTATTTGGTGCGGAACGGACGGGGAGTTCGGTTCCTTGCACTAGACGGGAGAGCAGTGTGAATTTGCTGTAACAGAGAATTTGGCGCAGAGGCGGACTGTGTTTTTATTTTATTATGACCGGCAAGCTTCTTCGATGTCGCGCCTGTTCGAGGCGGTGGTTAGAGACGGCGGGCGGTCAGTGTCGCCTTTGTGGTGAGCCTAAACAGTCGATTTTGGCTTCCCCCGTGTTGGCCGCGTAAGTTCCGACGGGATCGCAGTCTGTGTCAGCGGGATCGCAGGAAGGCGCGATGTTGGCGGTTACAGTTTCAGCGGGAACAGCCGCCATTTTGAGTCAAGCGCGATCCGCAGATGCGCCGAGTGTGGGGCCAGCTTCCTCCGTTTTAGGGCAGAAAGTACCCTCTGAGGGCTCAGGAAGTGTAGGTTTTCCTCCGGAATTTGTGTGGACCCTGTTCCAAGCCTGGAAGTCGGGGCCTCCCCAAGTAGAGGAGGGTCATGGCCCTATGCTGGCTAAACGACCAAGGTTAGAATGATCAGAAGATGGGAACTGTTTGTCTCAGCTGGGTTCGGAAGACCCACTAGGTATTGAGGAGGAGGTAGAGGGGTTTGAAGGCTCTCGGGACCTTATTGATGCCTTACCTGGTGAGGACCCCTCCATTGTCAGAATCTTCCATAGGGATGAGCTTACGGAGCTCATAGACCAGGTCACGGTGACACTTAAGTTTGAGCCTGAGGTACCCGTGGGTGAATCTGGACAGGACCCTTTGGTAAAGGGTAGTCACAGTAAGGCGCGGTCCTTTCATATGAACAAGGACCTCCGGGAGATGATTTCCCAGGAGTGGAAGTCACCGGATGCTCCATGCAAGGTCTCTAAGGCAATGGCGCGGCTCTATCCTCTTCCTCAGCAGGACAAAGATTCATTTAAGGCCCCTACGGTAGATGCAGTGGTTACAGCAGTGACTAGGGCGACAGCTATCCCGGTAGACGGCGGAGCCGTTCTCCGTGACCCCCAGGATAGGAGGGTTGACGCCTTTCTTAAGCGTAGTTTTGATTTGTCGGCGCTCGCGCTCCAGGCCTCTTTATGTGGGGGTCTGGTAGCCCGAGCATGTTTTCGCTGGGCCGAGAAACTCCTTGATGAGTCCGTGGAGGTTGGGGCCTCTGGAGTTCATGAGTTAGCCAAGCTCGAGATGGGTTCGTCTTTCTTGTCAGATGCCCTTTATGATTTGTTGAGGGCATCCGCCAAGAATATGGCTATGATAGTTGGACGCGTAGGGCCCTATGACTGAGAGGTTGGGTCGCGGATGCGGCTTCTAAAGCGAAGTTGTGTTCTCTTCCCTTTAAGGGAACCATGCTCTTTGGACAATTTAGTGAAAGGCCTTAGTGATGCTAAGGTTCCTCGCCTCCCGGATTTACGACCCAAGTCGGGCACCAGGGGGGTGTGTGGTCGTTTTACTGAGGCCTGGCGGTATAGGCCGGGACGGACTAGTGGGTCTTTTGAAGGCCGTTTTTTTCAGCGCACCCAGTCCTTTCGAGGGAATCGTCGCGGAGGGCGTGACTTTGCCTCGAGAGGACAGTCTTCTGGGCGTAATGTGCAATGAAGGTGTGCGGACCCAGGCTCTGGTATGGGTAGGGGCTCGGCTGAGTCGGTTTTAGCAGAGCTGGGTCCAAATCACGTCCGATCAGTGGGTTCTCCAGGTGATTCGAGATGGTTATGAGGTTGAAATTCGAAGAGTCGCCTCCCGAGGTGTTTCTGGAGTCCCCGTGTCATTCGAGAATCAAGAGAGCAGCAGTTCGAGACACGTTGCGTCGTCTTCTCGCCCTGGGATAGGTGGTTCCTGTTCCTCCCGCGCAGCGATGCTCAGGGTGCTATTCGATCTATTTTGTAGTACCAAAGAAGGAGGCTGCCTGGCGTCCTGTGTTGGATCTCAAGGGAGTCAATTCAGCGCTCAAGGTTCCCTCTTTTCGCATGGAGACGTTGCGGTCCGTTATTGTCGCGGTTCGACAGGGAGAGTTTCTGACGTCGCCGGATTTGACGGAAGCTTATCTTCACATTCCCATTCGGACGGCGCATCAGCGTTTTCTGCGCTTTGCGGTCTTAGGAAAGCATTTTCAGTTTTGCGCTCTTCTCTTCGGTCTAGCAACAGCTGCCCGCACTTTTTCCAAGGTCATGGTAGTAGTGGTGGTGGCATTGCGGAGACAGGGCGTTTTGGTGCATCCGTATCTGGACGATTGGTTGATTCAGGCCAAGTCTTAGTCGGAGAGCGAAGTGGCTACAGCGCGAGTGGTAGCCTTTCTGGAATCGCTTGGTTGGGTAGTGAACCACAGCAAGAGCCATCTCGTCCCGTCCCAATTTCTCGAGTATCTAGAAGTGCGCTTCGAGACTCTCAACGGTCGAGTGGTGTTGCCGGCTCTACGGATCCGCAAATTACAGGATCAGATTCGTCGCTTTCTGGCGGGGGACAGACCGAAGGCGCGTGCGTACCTTCAGGTGTTGGGCATGATGGCAGCAACTATAGAGGTGGTTCCCTGGGCCAGAGCGCACATGCGGCAGTTGCAGTCGGCACTTCTCAGTCGTTGGTCTCAATCGCAGGGGTTGGAGATGCGTTTGCCTCTGACTGCTCTTCCGCATCTCAGCCTCCGCTGGTGGCTAGACTCTCGAAACCTGGTAAAGGGAATGCCATTGGGAGCTCCAGAGTGGGTAGTTCTCACCACGGATGCCTGCCTGTCCGGTTGGGGGTCTCATTGTCTCGGTCAGGTGGCACAAGGACGGTGGTCTCGGGAAGAAGCCCAGTGGTCCATCAACCGGTTGGAGACTCGGGCCATTCGTTTGGCTCTTCGGTCTTTACAGACGTTGCTTCAAGGCAAGTCTGTCAGAGTTCTCTGCGACAATGCCATGGCCGTAGCTTACGTCAATTGGCAAGGGGGCACAAAGAGTCGAGCGGTCGCGGAGGAAGCAGCGCAGTTGTGCCACTGGGCGGAACTTCATCTTCAGGCCTTGTCGGCAGCTCATGTGGCTGAGGTGGACAACGTAGATGCCGATTATCTGAGCAGACATACTCTAGACCCCGGGGAATGGGCGCTTCATTGCTCGGTTTTCAATCGCATTGTATTGGTGTGGGGGATTCCAGTGATGGATCTCATGGCAACAGCGTGCAATGCGCAAGTGCGGCGGTTCTTCAGTCGCAGAAGGGACCCGTGGTCGGAAGGAATTGACGCCCTGCTGCTGCCGTGGCCTCAGGAGTTGCTGTACATGTTCCCTCCGTGGCCGTTAGTCAGGAGAGTAGTTCAACGCATCGAACGTCACCCGGGTCGGGTGATTCTGATAGCTCCAAATTGGCCGCGTCGCCCGTGGTACGGAGATCTGGTGCGTCTGGCGGTAGCGGAACCCCTGCCATTGACAGAGACATTGTTGTTGTGTCAGGGTCCCATCACTCTCCCAGACCCCGCTCAGTTCTCGCTTATGGCTTGGCTCTTGAAAGGCGCAAGTTGAAGAAGGGTTTTTCTTCCAGAGTTATTGCTACGATGTTGAGTTCCCGCAGGCAGTCCACTTCTCTGGCGTACGTTCGTGTCTGGAGGCTTTTGAGCACTGGTGCCTGGCTCGGAATTTGAGGGCTATGCACGCTTCGCTCGCGGACGTGTTAGAATTTTTGCAGGATGGTCTGGACAAGGGGCTGGCCTTGTCTACTTTGAAGGTTCAGGTGGCGGCCTTGTCTTGTTTTCGTGGCAAGGTTCAAGGTAGGTCGTTGGCTTTGACTCCGGATGTGGTTCGGTTTTTGAAGGGAGTGAAATTGCTTTGGCCTCCGCGACGCCGGTTGGTTCCTCCGTGGGATTTGAATCTGGTTTTGGAGGCTTTAATTCGGCCTCCGTTTGAGCCTTTGGC
The DNA here is from genome assembly GCF_901765095.1 of Microcaecilia unicolor. NCBI lineage: Eukaryota > Metazoa > Chordata > Amphibia > Gymnophiona > Siphonopidae > Microcaecilia > Microcaecilia unicolor. The sequence goes on along the minus strand of NC_044041.1, from coordinate 107,282,024 downwards.
TTCGGCTACGGACAAGGATCTGCCCTTAAAGACGGTGTTTTTGGTGGCCATTACATCAGCGCGCAGAGTTTTGGAACTCCAGGCTTTGTCTTGTAGGACGTCCTTTTTGTTTTTTTCCAAGGAAAGGGTTTCTCTGCGACCGGTGCCCTCCTTTTTGCCCAAGGTAGTTTCCGACTTTCATGCGAATCAGGTCATTTCTTTGCCAGTCTTAGGGAATCTGGCTGGAGACTCGGAACAGCGTCGACTGGCGAAGTTGAACGTGAAACGAGTGTTGCGGTGTTATCTGTCTGGAACTAAACTTCTGATTGTTCGTTCTTTTTGGCGGTTCTAAAAAGGGAGCGGCTGCGTCCAAGGCAACGATAGCTCGGTGGTTGAAGGAGGCGATTGCGTCTGCTTACGTCTTGAATTGTTGTGCGGTACCTAAGGGTTTTTCGGCTCATTCCACCAGGGGAGTAGCAGCCTCTTGGGCGGAAAGTAGTATGCTTCCTCCTCTAGATATTTGTCGGGCGGCAGTCTGGTCCTCTCTGCATTCATTTGTTAAACATTATCGGATTGATGCTCATGCTAAAGAGGAGGCAGGTTTTGTTGCTGGTGTTTTGACCTCTGACCTAAGGGGGTCCCACCCGTAGATATTTACTGCTTTGGTACGTCCCACGCGTCTTGACCGGTCTGGAGGGTCGCTGAGGAAGGTGATCTTAGATCTTACCTGCTAATTTTCTTTCCTCTAGACCCTCCAGACCGGTCAAGAGCCCGCCCTGTCTTTTCTGTAGGCCAGGAGGTATACTTTAGTGTTTGGATATCTCTTGGCAGCTGATGATTGTGGTTTACATAATTCAGACTCTTGTTTTTTCAGATGATTGTTAGTATGAGTCTGAAACAGGTGTGGTTGGGTAGCCCACCTGTGGAAGCACAAACAGAAAATAGTGAATGAAACAGATAAAAGGAACAAAAGTTGTTCTTGCATTTGACAATGACCATGTACAGGGTTGATAGTTTTGGTTAGTGTTTTAGTTTCTCTTCTTTGTTAAGGTTATACTGGCTAGTGGGTGTACTGCACAGGTTATATATACTGTATCCAAAGCTCAGTGTTTTCTCAGTCTCCCTCTGCTGGTAGGAGTGCATAACCCACGCGTCTTGACCGGTCTGGAGGGTCTAGAGGAAAGAAAATTAGCAGGTAAGATCTAATTTCACCTTATTTATTTATTGCATTTGTATCCCACATTCCCCCACCTATTCGCAGGCTCAGTGTGCCTTATCTATTCATGAAGAAAAATTAAAACATAAAACAGCAAAAGCCAAACACAAAACAGCTGTGTGTGGAATGGCCTGCTGACAAAGGCCTTTAAGAGCATTTATCTTAATATTGAAAAATATGTCAATACAACTTAAAAAAACAAACAACCGTCCTTCTTAATATACATAAAGCTTTCATCTAGGCATTAAAAAGCCTGCATAAACAAATTAGTTTTCACAACTTTCTATGGTGGATACCAAGGTCTCCCCGGTCACCAAGAAGAATACATTCTCCGAGGACAAGCAGGCTGCTTGTTCTCACGACTGGGTGACGTCCGCGGCAGCCCCCACCAACCGGAAGAAGTTTTGCGGGCGGTCTGCACGCAGGGCACGCCCACCGCGCATGCGCGGCCGTCTTCCCGCCCGTGCGCGACCGTTCCCGCCAGTCCTTTTCTTTCCGCTCCTGGAGAGAGTCGTGCTACCGCCGCTCTCTCTTCGTCAGCCCCGGAAAGCCGTCGCGTTTACGCGAATTCTGTTTATTTTTCGTTTAGTTTTGATTGCCGCGCGCTCCGATTTTCTTTTAAAAAAAAAAGAGAGAGCACGCGCTCTATTTTTCCCTCGTTTTTGAGCGGGGGCGTCGCGCTGCGGCCTTGTGGCCGCGCGGTCGATTACTTTTTCGAGGTGTGATTACCGCCACCATCGACGACTTTAACTTCGCCGATGCGATTTTTCTGTCGATGTCCTCGAAGGTCCCGAGTGGATTTAAGAAGTGTGGTCGGTGCGGCCGGCCGATCTCGCAGACCGACACCCACGCTTGGTGCCTCCAGTGCCTCGGGCCGGAGCACAATATCAAGTCGTGTTCTCTGTGTCTTGGTCTCCGGAAACGGACTCAGGTTGCGAGGCAAGTTCTGCGGGACCGTCTTTTTGGAACTTGCGCCGGCCCCTCGACCTCGACGGCATCGGTATCGAAGGCCGGTTCTTCGGTACCGGTATCGATGCCCGAGAAATCGGCACCGATGGCATCGACCCCAGGAGCACAGGTCCCGTCGGCCCGCCGGTCCTCCGGCGAGGGTAGGGGTGAGAGGCCGCATGGGCAATTGGCCCCGGTCACTCCCTCGGCCCATGGCCCTCGGGACCGAACCCTGTCTGACCCGGTTCCTCGGGACCGAGGGGGATCGACCTCCTCCTCCTCCATGCCACCTGGCACCGATGACGGGCACCGCAAGAAATCTAAAAAGCACCGTCATCGGTCACTTTCCATGCATCCGGCTCTCGGTACCGGAGAGGAGTCGACGCCGAAACGTCCGCGTCGAGAGGAAAGGTCCCCCTCGGTAGTGGAGGTACCGACACGTCAGGGTCCCAGCACTTCGGTGCAGTCTCCTGGACCCAACCAGCTTCCGGCATCGACGCCTCTACCGGCCCTCCCGTCTTTCCCGGCAGCGGGCCTGGACGAGTGCCTCCGAGCCATCCTTCCGGGGATCCTGGAAGGGCTGATGCGCCAGGCTGTGCCGGCACTGGGGGTGCTTGCGCCGTTGACTGTGGCGCCGGCGAGATCTAGCCCGGTGCCGAGGCCGTCGACACCGCCGCCGCTTGCGGCGCCGGTCTCGACCGCCACGCAGGTGGAGTCCCCGTCGACGTCGATGGAGGGAGCTTCGTCCCCGCCGGCGCGGGAGTCCACCGCTCGACGACACCGAGGCCTCGGTGCCTCGACGTCGAGCCGGGCCCGGTTAAGGACTCAGCTACATGAGCTTATGTCCGATACCGAGGAAGAGGCCTCGTGGGGGGAAGAGGAGGACCTCAGATATTTCTCCTCAGAGGAGTCTGCGGGTCTTCCCTTGGACCCCACGCCTTCACCAGAGAGGAAGCTCTCGCCTCCTGAGAGTCTCTCTTTTGCCTCCTTTGTAAGGGATATGTCTATTTGCATTCCCTTCCCCGTGGTCTCTGTGGATGAGCCGAGGGCTGAGATGCTCGAGGTCCTCGACTATCCATCACCACCTAGAGAGTCCTCCACGGTGCCGTTGCACAATGTCCTCAAGGAGACACTGCTTCGGAACTGGATGAGACCGCTATCTAATCCCATCATTCCCAAGAAAGCAGAGTCCCAGTACAGAATCCACTCGGACCCAGAGTTAATGCGGCCCCAATTGCCTCATGACTCGGCGGTCGTGGATTCTGCTCTCAAGAGGGCACGGAGTTCGAGGGATACCGCCTCGGCGCCCCCGGGGCGGGAGTCTCGCACTCTGGACTCGTTTGGGAGGAAGGCCTATCAATCCTCCATGCTCGTGACCCGCATCCAGTCATACCAGCTGTATACGAGCATCCACATGCGGAACAATGTGAAGCAACTGGCGGACCTGGTCGATAAGCTCCCTCCGGAGCAGTCCAGGCCTTTTCAGGAGGTGGTCAGGCAGCTGAAGGCGTGCAGAAAGTTCCTGTCCAGGGGTATCTATGACACCTGTGACGTGGCATCTCGTGCTGCGGCCCAAGGTATAGTGATGCGCAGGCTGTCATGGCTGCGTGCCTCTGACCTGGACAACCGCACCCAGCAGAGACTGGCCGACGTCCCTTGCCGGGGGGATAATATTTTTGGTGAGAAGGTCGAGCAGCTGGTGGACCAACTGCATCAGCGGGAAACCGCCCTCGACAAGCTCTCCCACCGGGCGCCTTCAGCATCCACCTCAGCAGGTGGACGTTTTTCCCGGGCCCGGCAGGCTGTGCCCTATTCTTTTGCAAAGCGTAGGTACACCCAGCCGGCCCGAAGGCCTCGTCAGGCACAGGGACAGCCCCAGCGCGCTCGTTCTCGTCAACAGCGTGCGCCTAAGCAGCCCCCTGCGCCTCCACAGCAAAAGCCGGGGACGGGCTTTTGACTGGATCCACGGGAACATAGCCGCCCTCAAAGTGTCCGTACCGGACGATCTGCCGGTCGGAGGGAGGTTAAAATTTTTTCACCAAAGGTGGCCTCTCATAACCTCCCGACCAGTGGGTTCTCCAAATAGTGCGGTGCGGATACGCCCTGAATTTGGCCTCCCTGCCTCCAAATTGTCCTCCGGGAGCTCAATCCTTCAGCTCCCATCACAAGCAGGTACTTGCAGAGGAACTCTCCGCCCTTCTCAGCGCCAATGCGGTCGAGCCCGTACCACCCGGGCAAGAAGGGCAGGGATTCTATTCCAGGTACTTCCTTGTGGAAAAGAAAACAGGGGGGATGCGTCCCATCCTAGACCTGAGGCCTGAACAAATTCCTGGTCAAAGAAAAGTTCAGGATGCTTTCCTTGGGCACCCTTCTGCCAATGATTCAGAAAAACGATTGGCTATGTTCCCTGGATTTAAAGGACGCATACACTCACATCCCGATACTGCCAGCTCACAGACAGTATCTCAGATTCCACCTGGGCGCACGGCACTTTCAGTATTGTGTGCTGCCCTTTGGGCTCGCCTCTGCCCCACGAGTGTTTACAAAGTGTCTCATGGTGGTAGCAGCGTACCTACGCAAGCTGGGAGTGCACGTGTTCCCATATCTCGACGATTGGCTGGTCAAGAGCACCTCGGAGGCAGGAGCCCTCCGGTCTATGCAGTGCACTATTCAACTTCTGGAGCTGCTGGGGTTTGTGATACATTACCCAAAGTCCCATCTCCAGCCAACCCAGTCTCTGGAATTCATAGGAGCTCTGCTGAATACCCAGACGGCTCAGGCCTTCCTTCCCGAAGCGAGGGCCAACAACCTCCTGTCCCTGGCTTCGCAGACCAGAGCGTCTCAGCAGGTCACAGCTCGGCAGATGTTGAGACTTCTGGGTCATATGGCCTCCACAGTCCATGTGACTCCCATGGCTCGTCTTCACATGAGATCTGCTCAATGGACCCTAGCTTCCCAGTGGTTTCAAGCCACCGGGAATCTAGAAGATGTCATCCGCCTCTCCACCAGTTGCCGCACTTCACTGCTCTGGTGGACCATCCGGACCAATTTGACCCTGGGACGTCCATTCCAAATTCCGCAGCCCACGAAAGTGCTGACAACGGATGAGTCTCGCCTGGGGTGGGGAGCTCATGTCGATGGGCTTCACACCCAGGGTCTGTGGTCCCTCCAGGAAAAGGATCTGCAGATCAACCTCCTGGAGCTCCGAGCGATCTGGAACGCACTGAAGGCCTTCAGAGATCGGCTGTCCTACCAAATTGTTCAAATTCGGACAGACAATCAGGTTGCAATGTATTACACCAACAAGCAGGGGGGCACCGGATCTCGCCCCTTGTGTCAGGAAGCCGTCGGCATGTGGCGTTGGGCTCGCCAGTCCGGCATGCTCCTCCAAGCCACATACCTGGCAGGTGTAAACAACAGTCTGGCCGACAGACTGAGCAGAGTCATGCAACCGCACGAGTGGTCGCTTCATTCCAGAGTGGTACGCAAGATCTTCCGAGAGTGGGGCACCCCCTCGGTGGACCTTTTCGCCTCTCAGACCAACCACAAGCTGCCTCTGTTCTGTTCTAGACTACAGGCCCACGGCAGACTGGCGTCGGATGCCTTTCTCCTCCATTGGGGGACCGGCCTCCTGTATGCTTATCCTCCCATACCTTTGGTGGGGAAGACCTTACTGAAGCTCAAGCAAGACCACGGCACCATGATTCTGATAGCGCCCTTTTGGCCCTGCCAGATCTGGTTCCCTCTTCTTCTGGAGTTGTCCTCAGAAGAACCGTGGAGATTGGAGTGTTTTCCGACTCTCATCTCGCAGAACGACGGAGCGTTGCTGCACCCCAACCTTCAGTCCCTGGCTCTCACGGCCTGGATGTTGAGGGCGTAGACTTCACTGCGTTGGGTCTGTCTGAGGGTGTCTCCCGTGTCTTGCTTGCCTCTAGGAAGGATTCCACTAAAAAGAGTTACTTTTTCAAGTGGAGGAGGTTTGTCGTTTGGTGTGAGAGCAAGGCCCTAGAACCTCGTTCTTGCCCTGCACAGAACCTGCTTGAATACCTTCTGCACTTATCTGGCCTCAAGACCAACTCAGTAAGGAATCACCTTAGTGCGATTAGTGCTTACCATTATCGTGTGGAAGGTAAAGCCATCTCTGGAGAGCCTTTAGTCGTTCGATTCATGAGAGGCTTGCTTTTGTCAAAGCCCCCTATCAAGCCTCCTACAGTGTCATGGGATCTCAACGTCGTCCTCACCCAGCTGATGAAACCTCATTTTGAGCCACTGAATACCTGCCATCTGAAGTACTTGACCTGGAAGGTCATTTTCTTGGTGGCAGTTACTTCAGCTCGTAGGGTCAGTGAGCTTCAAGCCCTAGTAGCTCATGCTCCTTATACCAAATTTCATCACAACAGAGTAGTGCTCCGCACCCACCCAAAGTTCCTGCCGAAGGTGGTGTCGGAGTTCCATCTTAACCAGTCAATTGTCTTGCCAACATTCTTCCCCAGGCCGCATACCCGCCCTGCTGAACGTCAGTTGCACACATTGGACTGCAAGAGAGCATTGGCCTTCTACTTGGAGCGGACACAGCCCCACAGACAGTCCGCCCAGTTGTTTGTTTCTTTCGACCCTAACAGGCTAGGGGTCGCTGTCGGGAAACGCAGCATCTCCAATTGGCTAGCAGATTGCATTTCCTTCACTTACGCCCAGGCTGGGCTGGCTCTTGAGGGTCATGTCACGGCTCATAGTGTTAGAGCCATGGCAGCGTCAGTGGCCCACTTGAAGTCAGCCACTATTGAAGAGATTTGCAAGGCTGCGACGTGGTCATCTGTCCACACATTCACATCACATTACTGCCTCCAGCAGGATACCCGACGCGACAGTCGGTTCGGGCAGTCGGTGCTGCAGAATCTGTTTGGGGTGTAAATCCAACTCCACCCTCCAGGACCCGAATTTATTCTGGTCAGGCTGCACTCTCAGTTAGTTGTTCTTCGTAGGTCAATTTTCTGTTGTATCCTCGCCGTTGCGAGGTTCAATTGACCTGGGTTCTTGTTTTGAGTGAGCCTGAGAGCTAGGGATACCCCAGTCGTGAGAAGAAGCAGCCTGCTTGTCCTCGGAGAAAGTGAATGATACATACCTGTAGCAGGTGTTCTCCGAGGACAGCAGGCTGATTGTTCTCACCTACCCTCCCTCCTCCCCTTTGGAGTTGCGTTTCATCTTTTGCTTGTCATTGAACTGGCGGGAAGACGGCCGCGCATGCGCGGTGGGCGTGCCCTGCGTGCGGACCGCCCGCGAAATTTCTTCTGGTTGGTGGGGGCTGCCGCGGACGTCACCCAGTCGTGAGAACAATCAGCCTGCTGTCCTCGGAGAACACCTGCTACAGGTATGTATCATTCACTATCCTTGTGGATGGGTGAGTCTAACTTGAAGGACCCTCTGGATGGCCAAATAGAAGTCCACTTGAAGCAGAGTTTTGATGTGGTAGCCCTGGATGTCCAGGCAACCTTGTATGGAGGGCAAGTGGCAAGTGCCTGTTTTTGCTGTTCTGAGAGGGTCTTGGATCACAGAAGATGAGGTAGAACACACTTCCTCAGCAACCCTCCAGACTGGTATGCACTCCTACTAGCAGAGGGAGATTGAGAAACACTGAGCTTTGAACACTGTACATATAAGCTGTGTAGAACCCCAACTAGCCAGTATTTTCTCTGTTTCCAGCAGAGGTAGAGGTACAGCCTATGCAGTCTTACTACTCTGGTGAGGTATTGAAAAAAAAAAAAGGATTTTAATTTGGGAAGTTTTATTTTTCCCTAGTTACTTAGAACCCTGTATGTGATTTAAAACAAAACAAAACCAAGGACAGACTTTGCTTTGGGGGTCTGAGTCCGGTGGGGCCCAGTCTTCCCCTTGGGGTGTCAAACCTGCTTAGTCGGATCCCTCCCCCTCTGCTGCTCTATCTCCGGTTTTGGCATCTTTGTGCCTCGGCTCCAGTGTTTGGATGGGAGCCTTGAGTGCCCTTACAATTTGCAGCTGTTAGGATTCATTTTACTTGTTGAAAAAAATAAATAATTCTCGGAGTGAAAGATCAGCTCTATGTTAGCTGCCTATCGTTTGTGTGTGACCGGAAGAGCAGGGTTGTTATTTTAGTAAGAGGCAGATCTGCAGTTAGTGCAGGCTTTTCCTGGTGTCTGCAGATGTCCGCGGCTAAGCTTCTTTGTTGCCGCGCGTGCTCGGGACGGCCGGGGCCGGGGGTGGGGGTGGGGGTCAGTGTCGGCTCTGCAGGGAGCCGAAGCAGGTATCCGCGGCTCTTCCTGAATTGACGGTGGAGGTCCCGGTAGAGTCTGCGGTTCCTTTAGCATTGGGCACGCCGGCGGTAGCATCTACGGGAGGGGGGTCCCTTGTTGGCGGGAATGGCCACCATTTTAAATTCTTCCCGCCCTGCGGAGGCTGCTGTATTGGGGCCAGTGTCTTCTTTCCTGAGTCAGTCTTTAGGAAATGAAAGCGCAGGGGGATTGGTTAGAGTGTTGTTCCCCTTCAGGCTCAGAAGCTATCAGTGAGTTTGGGGAGGCTGATATTTTGGAGGGCTCTCAGGAGCAGGATTGTGTGATTCTTGGGGAGGATCCCTCATTGGTACGGATATTTCATAGAGATGAGCTTGCGGATCTTATAGATCAAGTGACTTCTACGCTTATGTTTGAGCAGGCAGACATTCCTGTGGGAGAGGTGAAGCAGGTGGATCCTTTGGTTAAGGGTATTCAGCATAAGGCGCGGCCCTTTCCCATGAATAAAGATCTCCGGGAGATGATTTCTCAGGAGTGGGTGTCTCCTGATTCTCCGTGTAAGGTGACTCGGGCGATGGCGAGGCTTTATCCTCTTCCTCAGGAGGATAAGGACTCTCTTAAGGCCCCCACAGACGGTGGCGCCGCTCTCCGTGATCCCCAAGATAGGAAGTTGGAATCTTTTCTGAAATGTAGTTTTGATTTGTCAGCTCTGGCCCTCCAGGCTTGGGTGTGTGGGGGTTTGGTAGCATGAGCTTGTTTTCACTGGTCAGAGAAGCTCCTTGATGATTCATGGGATGTCGCGGCTTCTTGTGTGCAGGAATTGGCCAAGTTAGAGATGGAGGCGTCTTTTTTTTGTCAGATGCGCTTTATGATTTGTTGCAAGCTTCAGCCAAGAATATTGCCCTAGTAGTTGGAACGCGTAGGGCTCTATGGTTGCGAGGTTGGGTCGCAGATGCGGCCTCCAAGTCTAAATTATGTTCTCTTCCCTTTAAGGGTTCCATGCTCTTTGGCAAGGATTTGGATAAATTGGTACGTGGTCTTAGTGACGCTAAACTTTATCGTCTTCCAGAATTTTGTCCCAAAACAGGTGTCAGAGGGGTGGCGTCGTGAGGACGTTTTCGGGAAGCCAGACGATATAGACCTGGTAGGTCTAGTGGGACTTCTAGAGGTCATTTTTTTCAGTGCACCCAGTCCTTTCGAGGAGGCCGCCGTGGAGGGTGTGACATCTTGGGGGGGGGGGGGGGGGGGGTTCTAGTTCGGGGCGGAACCCCAATGAAGGTGTGGGGGCCCAGCCTCTGGTGTGGGTAGGTGCTTGGCTGAGTCAATTTTACCAGAGATGGGTCCAGATCACATCAGACCAGTGGGTGCTTGAGGTTATTCAAGACGGGTATGCGCTGGAATTCGAATGTTCGCTCCCTGAGTTCTTTCTGGAGTCCCCGTGTCTTTCTCGTATAAAGATGGCGACAGTATGGGACACGTTGCTTCATTTGGTCAATCTGGGAGCAATTGTTCCCGTCCCCTTTGGGCAGCAAGGAACAGGTTGTTATTCAATTTATTTTATGGTGCCAAAAAAGGAGGGATCCTTTTGACCTATTTTAGATCTCAAAAGGGTCATTTCTGCTCTTAAGGTTCCGTCCTTTCGAATGGAAACGTTATGTTCGGTCATTGTGGCAGTTCGGAGTGGGGAGTTCCTCACTTTGCTAGATTTGACAGAAGCTTATCTGCACATTCCCATTCGAGACTCTCATCAGCGTTTTCTTTGATTTGCCGTCTTAGGGAAGCATTTTCAGTTTTGTGCGCTGCCTTTCGGTCTTGCGACAGCTCCTCGCACTTTTTCCAAGGTTATGGTAGTGGTGGCGGTAGCAGGGTATTTTAGTGCACCCTTACCTCAACGATTGGTTGATTCAAGCAAGTCAAAGATGGAGAGCGAGACGCTACTGCTCGAGTGGTGAGTTTCTTGGAGTCCCTTTGTTGGGTGGTGAATCTGGCCAAGAGTCATCTCAGACCGTCGCAGTCTCTGGAGTACCTGGGGGTCCTTTTCGATACGGTAAAGGGTCGGGTGTTTTTACTGCCGCTTCGGATACTCAAGTTACAGGATCAGATTCGACAGCTTCTTGCGGTGGAGATCTCCGACGGCCTGTGCTTACCTTCAAGTACTGGGAATGGTGGCGGCGACCATAGAGGTAGTTCCTTGGGCCAGAGCGGACATGCGTCAGTTGCAGGACTTGGAGGTGCATTTGCCGTTGACCGGACTTCCCCGTCTCAATCTGGAGAAAGGAATGCCTTTGGAATCCCCGGAATGTATAGCTCTCTCAACAGATGCCAGCTTGGAAGGTTGGGAAGCTCATTTTCTCGGTCAAGTAACCCAAGGTCGGTGGTCTCGGGAGGCAGCGCCAGTGGTCCATCAATTGGTTGGAGACCTGTTCCATTCGCTTGGCTCTTCAGTCCTTCTGGAATCTGCTTTTCGGCAAGACAGTTAGAGTGCTCTGCAACAACACCACGGCCGTGGCCTATGTGAATCGGCAAGGAGGCACAAAGAGTCAGGCGGTCGCACAAGAGGCGTCACAGTTGTTTCATTGGGCAGAACTTCATTTCAGGCTCTTCTTCGGCGGGTCATGTGGCCGGAGGTGGACAACGTGGGCGCGGATTATCTGAGCAGACATACTCTAGATCCTGGAGAGTGGGCACTGCATCGGTTGGTTTTTCTCGTCGCATTGTGTTGGAATGGGATCTTCCAGTGATGGATCTCATGGCGACAGCGGCCAACGCGCAAGTACAACGGTTCTTCAGTCGAAGAAGAGATCTTCGGGCGGAGGGGATCGATGCGCTTCTTCTGCCGTGGCCCCAGGAGTTGCTGTATGTTTTTCCGCTGTGGCCTCTAGTCAGTTGAGTAGTTCAGCGCATCGAGCGTCACTCAGTTCTGGTGACTTTGGTAGCTCCGAATTGGCTCTGTGGTTCGGAGATCTTGTGCGTTATTGTTTCAGGGTCCGATCGTAATGCCAGACCCGTCTCTGTTCTTGCTTATGGCTTGGCTCTTGAAAGGAACAGGTTGAAGAAGAAAGGGTTTGGATGTAGAACTGCAACAACAAAGGAGCCAATGTTCCCAGAATTCTTTTTCCCTGTCTTTGGCTTCCAAGGGGCCTTGAAGGTTTTACACTGGAACTTAATCTGTGCTGCAGGATTTGAGTGAGATTAACAGATAAGGAGGAATATATTATACAAAATTTCGGAAAGAATTTGTCTATTGAAGCCTCCTTTGTCATTGGTGTGACCCCTGACGCAGGTGCGGCAGCACCGAAACACGGCCCGTGTCAGGTCTCTCTTCAATCAAAGTTCACCATTAAAGGATTATTTTAATGAAAAAACTGTGTTCCTTCCCGTTTTTAAAGGCCCTTTGTGCTCTTCTTTTTTGTTTGGTCTTTTTGTACTTGGTTCCCTCTCTTTGTTACACTTGGCTCTTGAAAGGAACAGGTTGATGAAGAAAAGGTTTTCTTCTAAGGTTATCGCTACGATGTTGAAGTTGCGCAAGCGTTCCACTTCTCTGGCGTATGTTCGCGTCTGGAGGCTTTTCGAGCACTGGTGTCAGGATCGGGCATTTCTCCCTTTTTGGGCTTCAATCGCTGAAGTGTTGGAATTTTTGCAGGATGGATTGGATAGGGGTTTGGCCCTGTCTACCTTGAAGGTGCAGGCTGCGGCTTTGCCCTGTTTCCAGGGAAGGATTCAAGGGAAGTCCTTGGTTTCTGCACCCAATGTGGTCCATTTCTTGAAAGGGGTCAAATTGATTCGTCGTCCTCAACGTCAGTTGGTTCCCCCGTGAGATTTGAATCTTGTTTTGGATGCTTTGGTTCGGCTCGGAGTGTTTCGGAAATTCATGCTTTGTCTTGCAGGGAGCCTTTCTTGTCTTTTTGCCTAAGGTGGTTTCCAATTTTCATGTGAATCAGACGATTTCTCTGCCGGTCCTAGGGGATAAGGCAGGAGATTCAGAGCAGCGTCGGTTGGGTAAGCTAGATGTTCGGCGGGTGTTATGTTTTTACCTATAGCCTGGTGGTTGAAGGAGGCTATTGCTTCTGCCTATTTACTGAAGGGCCGTAAGGTGCCTCCGGCGTTTTCGGCTCATTCCACTAGGGGAGTGGCGGCCTCTTGTACGGAAAATAGTATGATCCCTCCACTGGATATTTGTCGGGCAGCAGTTTGGTCTTCCCTGCATTTTTTTGTGAAGCATTATAGGATTGACATTCATGCGAAGGAAGAGGCCAGTTTTGGTGCGGCAGTTTTGACCTCTGGCCTTCGGGGGGTCCCGCCCATAGATGTTTACTGCTTTGGTGCGTCCCAAGCGTCTTGACCGGTCTGGGTCGCTGAGGAAGGTGAAATTAGGTCTTACCTGCTAATTTTCTTTTCTCTAGACCCTCCAGACTGGTCAAGAGCCTGACCTGTATATAGGTAGGCCAGGAGATGTTCTTTTGAGCCTAGTTATTCTTGCTACAGCTGATAATTCTGCATCCTCATTCATAAAGTCATTTATGGAGAGGCCCCGTCATATATGTCAGACCTCATAGACCTACTAGCAAGAAATACAAAAAGTTTATCACGCACTTTCTTAAACCTCCATTACCCCAACTGTAGAGGACTTAAATACAAATCAATATATGCATCTAGCTTCTACCAAATGCCATAAAAACAACGCACGATCTGGCAACCTTCCGGAAGGTACTGAAGACTAACCTGTTCAAAGAGACCTAGAAAAAGAATCCTTCATAAAAGACTTGACATCAAAAAATGAACCAGATGAAGCCAACATTGAACTCTTTTTAATTTGGTTACTTCAATCACATTGTTATTATTGAACGTTATACCTTGTCCTTGATCTCATATACCTGATATGAATTATTTATTTATTTACTTCTAACTTACTTGATATTTATGTACCTTAATTGTAATACCACTTTGTACTTTTCATTCCGTTAGTGGTGATTGCCATTGCGGCATAATATAAGCCACGTTGAGCCTGCAAATAGGTGGGAAAATGTGGGATGCAAATGCAGCAAATAATAATAATAATTGCTGCTTAGGTTTTTTCAGGCTTCAGTTGCCGGGTGCTGTTGCTGGTATGAGTCTGGTACAGGTTGATTGCTTTTGTGGCCAGCCTGTGGAAGCACAAACATTCTTGGTTTTGATTTACCACGTACAGGGTTCTGTGAGTGGTTTAGTTTTATTCTCTGCTTTATTATTGATATACTGGCTAGTTGGGGTTCTGCACAGGTTATATGTACAGTGTTCAAAGCTCAGTGTTTCTCAGTCTCCCTCTGCTGGTAGGCGTGCATAACCCAAGCATCATGACCGGTCTGGAGGGTCTAGAGGAAAGAAAATTAGCAGGTAAGACCTAATTTCACCTTTTTTTAATTTCAACAATTTTTATTGATAATCCAGCATGTTAACATTACCAACAAGTTCAATATAGCATAAATTGAGTATCAAAACATGCTTCATAAGAACAAGATAATAATATCCATCATCAAAGATTTAACATTTTCTGCCCTCTCCACCCAACCTCCCCCCACCCCCCCTGCGAGTGGTATAATCACATCCGTAAACATTGAACATGATATTGGAATAAGCCAGATGAGTCTGGCAAATAGTCCAAAAAGTATATTTTAACAATAATAATTGTATCTAACCCACCCCAACATTAAGAATCTGCCCCCTCCCCTACTGCATTCCTCCCCCCATCTGTACCCCAGGGGGTCTGGAATCTTATGATCTCCCAGAACAATGGAAGGAGAGGCAACGTAAACCAGCTCTTGCCCCAATCTCCCCCCCCCCCCCTTCCCTCTTTAATTGAGCTGACAGCTCATCACAACAGATTCAAAATAAGACTTCTACCTCGTGGTGACAGAGAGGCCAAATAGGGATTCCAATTTTTCAAAAACCTGGATTTACGTTTAAAAGAACCCTTTATCTCCTGTGCTTCCCAGGATAATAAAAGGTGTACCATATTACGCCAATGCCAAAATTCAGGCAGGGATTCAGTGGTCCAGGCCTGCAAAATACACTTTCTCACTAATAAGCACAACTTATGAAACAACAATTTTACTCTCTGCCGAAGGGCCCCGAAAGTCCCCAGGGCAATCCAACACCAGCTGAAGTGGGGAACCAGCTATTCTGCATGAAAAAATTTGACGTCATATAGTTAGTAATCTGATGCCAAAATCGCCTTATCTCTACACGCCCCCAAAAAGCATGAAAAAAAGTGTTATCCGTTAATTTACACATTAAACAGATTGGCGATTGAATACCTTCCGTCCGAAATAGCTGCTCTTGGATCAAGTAAACTCTGTAATAAACACGAAAAGAGCACTCCCTATAGCTAGAACTACAAATGAGGCGTGGGATATTCTTGATAGAAGTCAAAAAATCCCAAGAAGCTAACTTCTCTTCCACATCTTGTTCCCATTTATATTTAATTGCTTCCACCCCTTTGATTTTCCAAAACTTCCATAAAGCTTTATGAACTCCAGATACCGAGGGGGCACTGTCTGCGACAGCCTCAAAAGAATCTCGAAGCTTGTCCCCACTATGTAACCCCAGAGCCCTGCGCGCAAAGACCGAATGTAATGTTTGACCTGACAATGTGCAAAAGTATCTCCCCATCTAATACTCTGTTGACCTTTTTATTAGTCCAGAGATTTCAATCCTCTCTCTGTATCTAAAACATGCTCCAAGGTTCTCAGTCCCAACCGCTTCCAATGAATAAAAGTCAGATTAAACATAGTAAACATAGTAGATGACGGCAGAAAAAGACCTGCACGGTCCATCCAATCTGCCCAAGAAGATAAATTCATATGTGCTACTTTTTTATTTGTACTGTCCTCTTCAGTGCACAGACCGTATAAGTCTGGCCAGCCCTATCCCCGCCTCCCAACCACCAGCTCTGGCACAGACCCTATAAGTCTGCCCAGCACTATCCCCGCCTCCCAACTACCAGTCCCGCCTCCCAACCACCAGCCCTAGCACAGACCGTATAAGTCTGCCCAGCACTAGCCCCGCCTCCCAACCACCATCCAAGCCTGGAGGAAATGCAGGATTACCTCTTATAGATAGCAGCTCAGTGACTTGTGGATCTCCCCCCAAACCCTTCACCAGAAACCACCATACTTCCCTGAGAGGGCCCAAGAGCACACTATTCCTAAGATGACTAGGAATCAGAGACTTCT
The DNA here is from genome assembly GCF_901765095.1 of Microcaecilia unicolor. Lineage (NCBI taxonomy): Eukaryota > Metazoa > Chordata > Amphibia > Gymnophiona > Siphonopidae > Microcaecilia > Microcaecilia unicolor. The sequence goes on along the minus strand of NC_044041.1, from coordinate 107,266,407 downwards.
CCGCATGCAACAGAGATAGCAAATTATATGGGGCAAAATAAGCTAATTCGAATGCAAGGGGTGTGAAACAGCTGGAGGTATAGAGCCAATCTCGAACGTGACGTAAGAGACATGCGATATTGTAAAGTCTCATATTGGGAAGACCCAACCCTCCTTGAGACCAGTTACCCATCAGATGATGAATGTACAACTTTGCCTTCTTAGCCCAACAAAACCGCAAAGCAAGATGATTAAAATGCCTTATATCTCTCTGTAATAACCGCAACGGCAATGTTTAAAGCAATTACAGCCACCTAGGAAAAATTACCATTCGTAAAAGGCAAATACGTAATGCCTGCCACATCTCTAACTGCCGCTGGGTGTTAAGCAACATCTGGGTCACGTTAAGATGATACAAATCAGCTACCTCAGAGGTAAGAAAGATACCCAGGTATTTAGAAGACCGATCTGCCCAATGCAGAGGAAACAACCCAGGCGAAGAGTGCTTGAGCCCTGGGGGGCTAGCCAAAGCTTCTGATTTATCCAAATTTAGCCAAAACCCCGCAAAATCTCCAAATTATCGAAAAGTCTCCAAAAGTGCCCCCAACGAAGCATGTGGATCAGTTAGAACCACCAAAAGATAGCAGCATTTGCTGACAAACTTAAAAGTTTTCCCACTGATATCTACCCCAAGTATATCCAGATTAGAATGAATATCCCGAATGAGGGGATCTAAATATAGGACAAAGAGTAGTGGCGACAGTGGGCATCCCTGCCTAGTCCCACAACTGATCAAAAAATCTTTGGAAGGTTGACCATTTACCATTACCCTCACCCGGAGCACACTTTTTTTTATTAAAAGCTCAACGTGGTCACATTTCACCTATTGGCATGCTGCTTTGGGGACAGCAACTACAAATTATAAATAAAAACATAAGAGCATACAAAACTAAAATACATAGTTAAAATCATAAAACCACACGTGAATCATTCAAACTAGTGACATGACGTAATAAATATGTAATAAATGTAGTGTAAAAACAACTTGTACAAACAAATTAATCACAATTGTAGCATAAGTAATTAAAAATAACATGCATGTATAAGGTGCAGATCTTAAAGGAATGTAGAAACAAATCAACTATAAATATAGCATTTTGGACTTAAAACAATAAATAACATGCATAATGGGAGACACACACAGTAGCACCTGACAAGCAAGGAAGGATTCTCTATGGAGAAAAAATGCAAACCAGCAAAGTAGGGAAGAGGCATAGGTCAACCAAGAACAAGTGGTACTCCAGAGATCAATCAAAATCTTTAATCCCAGAGGGTAAATGCAATAAACACAACGTCTTTATTTCCAAAGAAAACAGATACATTAGACTCGACATGATCTCATGTTTGGCAACCAGTTGCCTCTCAATGTTTAGTCACAAAGCAAGTAGAGCATAAGACCACCTGCTACAAGAATTGGTCTTTATCTCCACAAGAAAACACAAAAACCATCACTGCAGGTGCACAGGGAAAACTTGCAGGGACAGTTTTTGTGTTTTCTTGTGGAGATAAAGACCAATTCTTGTAGCAGGTGGTCTTATGCTCTTTCTGCTTTGTGACTAAACATTGAAACTGTTTATCAGATACTTGGACTTCAGAAGCAGGCAATTGGTTGCCGAACATGGGATCATGGCGAGTCCATTGTATCTGTTTACTTTGGAAATAAAGACGTTGTGTTTATTGCATTTACCCTCTGGGATTAAAGACTTTGATCTCTGGAGTCCCATTTGTTCTTGGTTAACCTAGTCCCTTCCCTACTTTGCTGGTTTGCAGGCATAAACAATAATCATGCATATCTTTACAAAAGTGTGTGGTTCTTCCTAAATGCTCCTATTTTAATAGGGTGTGTTCAATGAATTGAAATTCGGGGTCCGATGCGCAGAACTCCGGTGCTGTACGGAACAGTGCCAGAGAAACACCGGCTCATTAACAAGTCAGAATTACCGACCAATGCTCAACACTAACAAATTATATGCACGCTGATAGTGTTGTGCATTGGATGGTAAAGGGGTCCAAATGTTCTGGCGCTTGCCCACAAGAGCTGTGTGGTAGTCTGAGGATGAGGACCTCTGGAACCAGGAGCATTCGCTGGGGGATGAAGCCTAGCAGAAGGAACTGCCTCTGGGGGAGGACCCCTCAGTGGTGCATATTTTTTTTACTGCGAGGAGTACAAGAACTCATTTCATAGGTGTCGGTGCTATGGTTTGAGGAGGCTCCGCCACAGGCCCCAGGGTGGTTGACCCGCTTCTTAAGGGTGTGCGGAAGTCCTCTCTGTCATTTCCTATGCACCAGGACATTAGGGATGTCATTCAGGCACAGTGGGCTTCCCCCGATGCTTGCATGTGGCGAAGTTGATGATTCATATGTATCCCATACCAGAACAAGATTGTGATTCTTTGAGGCCACCTATGGTGGATGCCGTATCTGCTGACACAAAGAAAAATACGGTGTCCATGGATGGTGGCATGGACCTTCGGGACCCTCAGGATCGCAGGTTGCAGGTTTTGCTTAAGCAGAATTTTGATGTGGCCGCCTTGGCTGTGCAGGCGGCTGTTTGCGGGCATTAGTAGCACAGGCCTGTTTTCGTTGGTCAGAGCACATTTTGGGCAGGGATTCTGATGATTGGGCCATTGTGGATCAGGAGGCCGCCAATTTGGAGATGGCCACTTCCTTCTTGTTGAATGCTCTTTACGACCTACTTCGTGCTTCTTCTTAGTCCAGGCTCTTAGTGTGGCAGCCAGGGGATTGTTGTGGCTCTGAAGCTGGTCGGCGGATGCAGCTTCTAAGTCTAAGCTCAACAAACTTCCCTTCCGGGGCTCTTTGTTATTTGGGGAACATCTGGATAAGTTGGTGAAGAGCCTAGGTGAGACTAAGGTCCCTCGTCTTCTGTAGGCCTCGGGCAGGTGGTAGAGGTATGCCTGGGAAGTCTCAATTTCAGGACGCACGTCGCTACTGGCCTGGTAGAGGAGGTGGGGCTCAGAGTAATTGTTTCTGTCAGTGGGTGCAGTCCTATCAGGGGGCCGCTGGGGCGGTTGGGATTCCGGTCCCTCAGTGGCCGTCTCGGGAAGATTTGCCCAATGAAGGTGTCAGGGTCCAGTCCTTGGTTCCCATAGTGGTGAGGCTGCGGGACTTTTACGGGGAGAGGACCCGGATTTCCTCGCCCGTCCCTCAGCGAATGCTTTTGTGGTGTTTCCTTATCAAGCGTCTTGGAAAGCACTAGCGTTTCGCCAGAATCTTCATCTGCTGTTGGCCTTACAGGCTGTGGTTCCCGTACCGGAGTTGGAACAAGGCAGAGGTCATTATTCCATCTACTTTGTGGTTCCAAAGAAGGAGGGTTCCTATCGCCCTATTCTGGATCTCAGAGGAGTCAATCGCGCTTTTCAGGTGCTTCCTTTTCGCATTGAAATGTTGCACTCTGGTTATTCTGGCCATCCAGCCCGGGGAGTTCCTCTCTTCTTGGACTTGACAGTGATGTACTTTTGTATTCTTGTGCGCCAGGCTCATCAGCACGTCTTTCACTTCACAGTTTTGAGGAGATATCAGTTTTGTGTGCTCCTTTTTGGGTTGGCAACGGCCCCCCGTACCTTCTCCAAGGTCATGCTGGTGGTGGCAGCTGCACTGTGCAAGGAAGGCATTTTAGTTCATCCGTATCTGGACGACTGGCTAATCCAAGCGAAGTTGTACCAGGAGAGTGTTGGGGTCACTGCCCGAGTGGTATGTCTTCTGCAGTTGTTGGGCCGGGAGTAATCTCCAGCCGTCCCAGTCCTTGGAGAATTTGGGGGTTCATTTCAATACCAAAGTGGGCAGAGTTTTTCTTCCAGAGGCTAGGATTCGTAAGCTGCAGTCTCAGGTCCAGTCTTTGTTGGAGTTCTGGAGCATTAGGGCCAAAGAGTACCTTCAGTTCCAAGGTTCCATGGCTGCTTCGTTGGAGGTAGTGCAGTGGGCCAGGGCACACATGAGGCCATTGCAGTTGACGCTTCTATCCCACTGGTCTCCACAGGATCGATTCCTTCTGTGGGGACTGGTGCAATGCAGCCTGAGGTGGTGGTTGGTGTCTGCCCACTTTTCGGGGGGGGGGGGCACGAGCTTGGATTCTCTGCAGTGGATAGTGGTAACGACGGATGTCAGCCTTGTAGGCTGGAGAGCACGCTGTTTGGGACAGGTAGCTCAAGGCGTGTGGTCCCTTCAGGAGACGAGTGCATCGATAAATGTGTTGGAACTGAGAGTGATTAGGTTGGCTCTTCTTGTGTTCCAGCCCCTTTTCCAAGGCATGGCGGTGCGCATGATTTCTGATAATGCCACGTCAGTCACCTACGTCGATCAGGGTGGCACGAAAGACAGGTCTGTGGCAGAAGAAGCATCTCTTCTCGTTTGAGCAGAGGCCCATCTTGCAGATCTCTCCGCTGTTCACGTGACAGGAGTGGACAACGTTCAGACAGATTTTTTCAGCAGGCATCACCTGGACTCAGGAGAATGGAAACTGAGTCCAGAGGCATTCTCTCCGGTAGTGACCCACTGAGGGCTTCCGGTCATGGACTTAATGGTGACTGTGGCCAATGCTCAGGTGCCTCGTTTCTTCAGTTGCAGGAAGGACAGTCAATCAGAGGGTCTCAATGCGAAGGTGCAGCTTTGGCCCAGAGACAGCCTTTTATATGTTTCCCCTGTGGCCCCTGATTGGCTGAGATTTTCAATGGGTTCAGCGTCTTGGTGGCTCTCGACTGACCTCGCAGACCTTGATACAGGGATCTCATTCGGCTCCTGGTGGGCTAGCTGCTTCCATTCTCACCAGTGGCGGCCGTTCTGTCTCGGGGGCTGGTGTTCCTGTCTGATCCGACTTGGTTCTCGCTTATGGCGTAGTTCTTGGGAGGGCGCGTTGCTGCTGAATGGTTTTTCGGGCCCCGTCCTTGCAGATTTTTGAGGACTGGTGTGCGGATCGTTCTATTGTGCCGCTTTGGGCCTCGGTGCCTCAGGCGCTTGCTTTTTTTTTTTTTTTTTTTGCAGGCTGGATTGGATAAGGGTCTTGTTTTATCCTCGCTGAAAGTACAGTTGGCGCCTGTGGCCTGTTTTCAGGACTGCATTCAGGGTCATCCTTTGTGTTCCCTTCCGGATGTGGTTCATTTTTTTGGAGGCATTCACCTCTCAGGAACATAAGCCAGTTCCATCATGAGATCTTAACCTTGTGTTGTCTGTGCTAGTGTCGGCGCCTTTTGGGCCCTTGTCAAGTTGTACCCTGAAGGATTTGACCTAGAAGACGGTGCTTCTGGTAGCCCTGTTGTCTGGTCGGCATGTGTCGGAGTTGCAGGCTTCGTCCTACAGAGATCCCTTTCGCCAGTTCTTTAAAGATGAGGTAGCTCTCCGAACGGTTCCTTTCCTAAGGTGATCTCTCAGTTTCATCTGAATCAGGAAGGCTCCTTACCCGTTTTGGGTGACAGGAACAGTTCAGAGGAGCAGCAGTGATTACACTGGTTGGATGTCCGAGAGTTCTCCGTCGTTATTTGCGAGTGTCTCAGGAGTTTCACCACTCTGATCGTCTGTCCTGTTATGGGGTTCGCGTAAGGGTGAGTCTGCTTCCAAAGCGACTATTGCACGGTGGGTGAAGGAGGGCGGTAGCCTCAGCCTATTTGCTTTGGAAGCAGCCTATTCCCTCTGCCTATTCTACACGAGTCATAGCGTCTTCATGGGCAAGAGGATTCCTTGGTCTCTCCGCTGGAAATTTGTAGAGCAGTGACTTGGACTTATCTTCATTCATTTGCTTGGCATTATCAGTTAGATGTGTATGTTCGTCACAACAGGGCTCCAGGGATCCCACCCATGATGGTCACTGCTCTTGTACTTCCCATCTGTACCAGTCTAGAGGGAAGGAGCAGTTAGATCTTACCTGCTAATTGGCTTTCCTTTAGTCCCCCTAGACCGGCACAGGCCCCTCCCAGGTGGTTGCTGTAATTTCATAGTTGGCATTTCATTGGTCTGGCTGATGAGAGACCAGGATTTGACCTGGTCCCTTTTTATGGGAGCTTCTCCGAGTCATTCTTACAGTTCCCTACTTTTCATGCAAAAAAAAAAATAAAAAGACAAAGAAATGGAAACACAGTAATAATACACTGGGCTCCGCAGGGGAGTGGCGTGCTTCTGTCCCATACCAGCCTTTTTGGGAGGTGGTCAGATTTGATATGGTCTATTTCTGTGGATGGACAGCAGCTGTTCAGACACCTTGGTCAAGGGATCATGGTAGCAGAGGCACATACAGAGTTTTTAATCTTTTGAAAGAGTGTTTCCTCTTTTTCTGGCATTTTAACTTAGGGATCATCTGCTTTGGTAGGCGTAGATTGGCTTTCTGGGTACTGCACAGCCCATTTATAGGCTTGCTTGTATCTCAGTTTGTTCTCAGTCTCCATCTGCTGGTAGGAATGCATAACCCATTTGTGCCAGTCTAGAGGGACTAAAGGAGAACCAGTTAGCAGGTAAGATCTAATTGCTCCATTCCTCAGCGACCCTCCAGACCGGTCAAGACGCTTGAGTTATGCAGGCCTACCAGCAGAGGGAGACTGGGAACACTGAAACTTAAACCAGTATAAGCTAGCAGCCAACCCCCAAGCAGCCAGTAAATCTCAGTCTCCAGCAGAGGGTAGACATGCAGCCTGAGCAGTCAGTCTGGTCTGGTAGGATTAGATTTTCTTAACTAATACCCTGTACTTGGAATTATTTTTGGTTGAGTGCTTCAAGAAAAGCAGGTCCAGTGGGATTCACTTTTCTCTGTGGAATTTAGCCAGTGTGTGGCTTATTCCCCAGCTGGCCTTTGGTTAGGCAGCCATGTGCCTCGGCTCCTGTTGTGACAGGAACCTTGAGAGCCATAACTTCTGGCAGTTTGTAGCTTTGAAATCCTCTTTCTGAACTTTCTGCCTGTTGCCTCGGCTCCTGCTATGGCAGGAACCTTGAGTGCTTAGTCCCTGTCAGCTCTTAGCAACTGGGCTTTTGTTGTGAGTGTAAAAAGAAACAGTGTTTGGCTGCTTGGCAGTGCTTGACTGTGTTGTTTGGGAAGCTGACAGAGAGGCCTGGGGATTTTGAGCAACTTTGAGAGAGCTGGGACGTTAGGGTTTACCGCTTTAAATTCGCGATGTCGGCGGGAAAGCTGTCGCGCTGCCGTTCTTGTGCGCGAAGGGGGATAGATGCGCCAGGAGCTCAATGCAGGTTCTGTGGGGAGCCTAAACAGCCTGATTCTTCGCCTCCGGTACTAGCTGCGGAGGGTTCAGGTAGCGGTAAAGGTTTGCCCGGCTCTGACTTGTCCTCTGGGCCCGTAGCGGCGGTTCCAATTTTGGCGCCATCTTGGATTTGGGCGCCACGGGGGTGGCTGCTCGCCTGCTGTTGGAAGGTCCGGGGCAGAGTGCTTCCAGGTCTCCGGAAGGTGCAGGGGCCATGGGGTTTCCTCCGGATTTTATTTGGGCCATGTTTCAGGCATGGCAGTCAGGCCCTAATCAGTTAGAGCCTCTGAAGGGAGCAGGGCCTCTGGTTGCTAAGCAACAGCGTTTAGATTGGTCTGAAGAGCCAGATTTCTTTTCCTTGCCTCCCTCAGACCACGAGGGTAGTCTGCTGGGGGATGAGTTCCTAGGGGACAAGGTTTCTGAGGAGGAGGGGCCTTTGCCAGGTGAAGACCCCTCGGTGGTGCGCATTTTCCCTAGGGATGAGCTTCCTGAGCTGATTGAGCAGGTAGTTTCTACGCTTAGGTTTGATTCGCCTGAGCCGGTGGTAGCGGACGCTAAGCAGCTTGACCCCTTAGTTAAGGGAATTCGGCGGGCAGCGCTTACTTTTCCCATGAATTCGTATCTCAGAGATATGATCTTCCAGGAGTGGTCCTCCCCAGATTCTCCTTGTAGGGTGAGTAGAGCTATGGCGAGACTGTACCCTTTTCCGCAAGGGGATAAGGACTCCTTTAAGTCGCCGACAGTGGATGCGGTGGTGACCGCAGTTACCAAGGCTACGGCTATTCCGGTTGATGGGGGAGCTGCTCTCAGAGATCCGCAGGATAGGAGATTAGAGTCTCATTTGGCGCAATTTTGATCTCTCGGCATTGTCACTTCAGGCTGCTCTGTGCGGGGGCCTAGTAACCAGGGCGTGTTTCCGTTGGGCTGAAAGCCTTTTGGATGGCCCGGCCTTAGATAGAGCTTCCTTGGTGCAAGAGCTAGCCAAGTTAGAGATGGGCTCTTCCTTTTTGGCAGATTCTAGTTATGATCTGCTGAGAGCTTCTGCTAAGAATATGGCATTGGCGGTTGGAGCTCGTCGGGCTCTTTGGCTTCGTGGTTGGACGGCAGATGCGGCGTCTAAGTCCAAGTTATGTTCTCTTCCCTTCAAGGGGACCTTGTTGTTTGGAGAAGAGTTGGATAAGTTGGTTCGATTTTTTCAGTGTACTCAGCCCTTTCGCGGAGCTCGGCGAGGAGGCTGAGACGCGCCGGGGGGGGAGGTCTATCCTCCGGGCTTGCTTCACAATGAAGGTGTGCGGGTCCAGCCTCTGGTAAGGGTAGGGGCTCGTTTGAGTCAATTCTATCAGAGGTGGACCCATATCACGTCAGATTAGTGGGTACTCGAGGTGGTACGAGACAGGTACGCGCTAGAATTCAAGACTTTCCTTCCAGATTTTTTTCTCACCTCTCCGTGCCGCTCTCGGGTCAAGGCCAGGGCGATTCGGCAGACGCTTCGTCGGCTGATAGATCTGGGGGCGGTCGTTCCCATGCGGTTTCAGAAAGGGGGGACAGGTTGTTATTCGATTTATTTTGTGGTCCCCAAAAAGGAAGGTTCCTCTCGGCCTATTCTAGATCTCAAAAGGGTCAACAAGGCTTTGAAAGTTCCCTCCTTTCGCATGGAAACGTTGCGCTCGGTCATAGTAGCGGTGGAGTTTCTCACATCTTTGGATCTGTCAGAAGCCTATCTTCATATTCCCATTCGGGCGGCGCATAATCGGTTTCTCCGTTTTGCGGTTCTGGGACAGCATTTTCAATTCTGTGCGCTGCCGTTCGGTCTGGCTACTGCGCCTCGTACCTTTTCCAAGGTTATGGTGTCGTGGCGGCGGCTTTGAGGAAACAAGGAGTGTTGGTACACCCGTATCTTGACGATTGGCTCATTCGTGCCAAGTCCCTTCAGGAGAGTGTGGATGCGACAGCGAAGGTGGTAGCTTTCTTGGAGTCGCTTGGCTGGGTGGTGAACGTGGTCAAGAGTCACCTGGAACCGACTCAGTCCCTGGAATATCTGGGGGTTCGCTTCGATACGGCGAAGGGCCGGGTGTTTTTACTGGCAGTTCGAATTGCCAAGATGCAGTTATTGATTCGCCAGTTTTGTGCCAAACGGTTCCCGTCTGCTCACTCTTACCTTCAGATTTTGGGACTCATGGCGGCATTGATAGAGGTAGTGCCCTGGGCCAGGTGCTGCAGGCGGCACTGTTGGAGCGGTGGTCTCCTCAGACTCAGAGCTTGGAGAAAAGACTGTGCTTGCCGGATCCGGTTCGTCTCAGCTGCGATGGTGGCTTCACACACCGAATCTGGAAAAAGGCATGCCCTTGGATCCTCCGGAGTGGACGGTGCTAATGACGAATGCCACTCTAGCAGGTTGGGGAGCGCATTGTCTCGGAGAGGTAGCTCAGGGTCGCTGGTCGGAGGAGGAGGCCTTGTGGTCCATAAATCGGTTGGAAACTCGGGCGATAAGGTTGGCACTCCAGTCTCTTCAGTATCTTCTCGAAGGCAAGGCAGTTGGAGTACTGTCCGACAATGCCACGGCGGTGGCGTACGTAAATCATCAGGGGGGTATGAAGAGTCGAGAGGTGTCAGAGGAGACAGCGGAGTTAATGCGTTGGGCAGAACCATCTTCAGAGTCTCTCGGCAAGTCATGTAGCCGGAGTAGACAACGTCGGCGCGGATTTTCTGAGCAGGCACACGTTGGATCCAGGAGAGTGGTCGCTACATCGTCCATTGTTCCGTCGCCTAGTGAAGGAGTGGGGTCTGCCGTTGATAGATCTCATGACCTCGTCAGACAATGCTCAGGTACCCAGGTTTTTCAGCCGGCGGCAAGATCCGAGGGGATCGATGCTCTGGTGCTCGCGTGGCCCCCTCACCAGCTGTTGTACGTGTTTCCTCCTTGGCCCTTGATAGGACGGATAGTTCAAAGAATAGAGCGGTACGCCGGGACAGTAATTCTTGTGGCTCCAAATTGGCCTCGTCGGCCTTGGTTTGCCGATCTAGTACGTCTGGCGATAGGCGGGCCGCTCGCGCTGGCGGAGTCGGTGGTGTTGGTGCAAGGTCCGATCGTGATGTCAGACCCGTCTCCGTTCTCGCTTACAGCCTTGCTCTTGAAAGGGACAGGCTGAAGAAGAAAGGTTTTTCAACTAAGGTGATTGATACTATGTTGCAGTCCCGTAAACGTTCCACGTCCTTTGCTTATGTTAGGGTGTGGCGGATCTTTGAAGGTTGGTGTAACGATCGTTCTTGTTCGCCTTGACCGCTTCCATTCCGGAGGTGTTAGAGTTTTTACAGGATGGTGTAGACAGAGGTCTTGCTCTTTCCTCTTTTTTTTTTTTTTGTTACATTTGTACCCCGCGCTTTCCCACTCATGGCAGGCTCAATGCGGCTTACATGGGGCAATGGAAGGGTAAGTGACTTCCCCAGAGTCACAAGGAGCTGCCTGTGCTCTTTGAAGGTGCAGATTGCGGCTCTGTCCTGTTTTTGGGGAAGGATACGGGGAGTCTCCTTGGCGTCTTCCCCGGATGTGGTTCGGTTTTTATGTGCTGTAAAGCTGATTCGTCCTCCTTGGTGGCCAGTTGTACTGCCGTGGGATTTGAACTTGGTGTTGGAAGTCTTGGTAGGGCCTCCCTTTGAGCCTTTGGGGTCGAGTACTCTTAAAGATCTTACTTTGAAGTCGGTGTTTTTGGTGGCTATTACTTCGGCGAGGTGAGTTTTGGAGTTGCAGGCTTTGTCTTGTCGTGCGCCTTTCCTGGCTTTCTCGAAGGAAAAGGTCTCTTTGAAGCCTGTTTCATCGTTTTTACCCAAGGTAGTGTCGTCTTTCCACGTAAATCAGGACATTTCTTTGCCAGTGCTGGGAGATAAGTTGGGAGATGCGTCTCAGCGCTGTTTAGCCAAGCTGGATGTTCGGCGAGTCTTGAGGGTTTATTTATCCAGGACTCGGGAGTTTCGGTCTTCAGATAGGTTGTTTGTGTTGTATGGCGGTCCAAAGAAGGGAGCTGCAGCTTCTAAGGCAACTATTTCCAGATGGTTGAAGGAGGCGGTTTCCTCGGCATATTTGATCAAGGGACTTAGTACGGTCTGTGCCAGAGCCGGTGGTGGGAGGCGGGGCTGGTGGTTGGAAGGCGGGGATAGTGCTGGGCAGACTTATACGGTCTGTGCCCTGAAGAGGACGGGTACAAATCAAAGTAGGGTATACACAAAAAGTAGCACATATGAGTTTATCTTGTTGGGCAGACTGGATGGACCATGCAGGTCTTTTTCTGCCGTCATTTACTATGTTACTATGTAGAGTGCCTGACCAACTGAAGGTGCATTCAACCAGGGGAGTAGCTTCCTCCTGGGTGGAGAGTGGTCTGGTTCCGCCTCAAGATATTTGCAGGGCGGCGGTCTGGTCCTCGTTGCATTCGTTTGTGAAACATTATAGACTGGATGTGCAGGCTAGGGAGGATGCCGGTTTTGGTGCGGCAGTGTTGACTTCTGGGATGCTAGGTTCCCGCCCTTAGGAGTTGTACTGCTTTGGTACTTCCCAAGCGTCTTGACCGGTCTGGAGGGTCGCTGAGGAAGGTGAAATTAGGTCTTACCTGCTAATTTTCTTTCCTCTAGACCCTCCAGACCGGTCAAGAACCCTCCCGCTGTGTACATGTTTCTTTGTGGTGAGTATGATTGGCAGAGTTCTGGTATTTCAGAGAGGGACCATAGCGCTGTGGCGTTCGGTCAGTTGAAGCACGTGTTTCATGTTTTTTGTTTCTGAGTACAGGGTTCTTTGACCTTTCGGGGTTGTAATTGTTTATTGGTTTCATTTGTTTTCTGCTTTAAGGATTTACTGGCTGCTTGGGGGTTGGCTGCTAGCTTATACTGGTTTAAGTTTTAGTGTTCTCAGTCTCCCTCTGCTGGTAGGTGTGCATAACCCAAGCGTCTTGACCGGTCTGGAGGGTCTAGAGGAAAGAAAATTAGCAGGTAAGACCTAATTTCACCTTCTGTTTGCTTTTTTGGCCACCCCCATACACTGAGGAGAAGATTTCAACATATTGTCCACAATGGACACCTGATTTAATTTGACATATTTATATTCTGCCCAACCAGCCAGCTCAGGGTGGATTACAACAAAATTTAAAAAAAAAAAAAGAAGTACATGTATAATTCCCACATCTCACAGGCAGATGCTCAGAAGCAAATGCGGGTGTTGGAGGCCATTAGCACCAGTGTAGTGCCCATATTTGCGCCTGTGGAATGTTCAGAGCTGGTCAGCGCGTGAAACAAGCTCTCTGGCTCTGAACGCTAATTGCTTGCTAAACAAAGTCATCACTATTCCTCACCAGTGCTCTGCGGGCAGCACACCAAACAAAGGTGGTTGTCCTGCGGCAACCGTTAAGGTTTGCCAGGGCATTGGGAAGAAATGGAGAGACCCTTCATGCACATCCAGGCCCCCCCCCACACACACACACACACACACACAAATGTAAGGGCCTGGAGATCCAGTGGGCCTCCAGACCCCTCACCCACCACCAACCCACCCCACTAAACACACAAGGATACCCTGACACCCCCCCCCCCCCCTTCCCCTCATACCTTAAAGTAGGAGGAGGGACCAGCAGGCCCCTCCTCTCTATGCGCCATCTCAAAATGACGGCACCTTGCCCAGTGCATCATGGGATGTGCTGGGCAGGGCTTAACTTCCATATATGGGAACTTACACAGAATCTTGGATTGGTTTACCAATTTAATTTCTGCATCTGAATGTAAGTTTCATGAAGTAGTGTAAAGTTTAAGCAGTCCAATTAAATAACCAGGACTTAGTTCATAAAGAATTATATAAACAAAAACCAGAATTTTAAAGCTCAGTTCTTGCCCTTAAAGGCAACCAGTGCAGCCGAATCAAATAAGGGGGTCACATGATCAGATCTCCTCCCACTTACCAGCTTTGCTTCAGCATTCTGAATTGCTTGCAGTCTATGAATTTGTTTTTGTGGGTCCAATAAAAACCACATTAGTTCTTTCCATATTGGATTACTAGTAAAGACTGGACAGGTCATTTAAATTGATATTCCTTGAAGTACCACTTAAGTCTCTTTAACAATCTTAATTTAAACATTTCTGAACTACAGGACTAATATACAGTTCCTTAGTATACTGAGAATCCAAGATGAATCCTAATAGTTTAATATTTGATTTTAACAGTACTGCAGTCCCCGCTAATTTGGGGTCTGAGTACAAAGAGAACAACAAGACAATGTCATTAGTATAGGTAAAAAATTGCACTTTCAGGAATCGAAGCAGGCACCCCAAACCACTAGGATAAACATTAAATAAATAAGGGGGAGTGGAGATTCCTGGGGGAAATTCCACTCCCTAGATCGCTTTCCCTGCCAATTAACTTGAACAATTCTATATTGGGGGGGGGGGGGAACAACAGATCCAAGTCCAAACCTTCCTTGATATTTATTTCATGTCATTTATACCCCGCCTTTTGCCGCAGTGATATACCCAACTCCCCAAACTTCTCTGGTAGAGACTAGTGATGAACTAAATAAAATGCAACAGATAAATCCAACTGCATAAGAAAAATTTGAGTCCCATTATCCAATAACAATCGCATCTTAGACAGCCATGTTCCCAAGATTGTTTCTGTTCTGAATTGCACTCAAAAACCAGACTGCATTGGATCTGATGAGCCTCCAAATATTCCTGTAACTGATCAGCAACAATAACCTATTATTTTTCTCAGTGTAGATCTTTTTCTTGGGTTGTGACTTCTAATGTGGTTATGATTTGGCTGATTATTCCCAGTGTGCATCACTTTTCACTTGTCCATATTAAATGTCATCTGCCATTTGGATGCCTCGTCTCCCTATTTCCTAAGGCTCTTCTCCGTGATTAAGTCTTAAATAGTTTTGTCATCTGCAGATATAATCATCTCACTTGTTTCCATTTCCAGATAATTTATAAATGGTCCCAGTACTGATCCCTGAAACACTCAATTATTCACCTTCTTTTGTTGAAAGACTTGGCTTATTTAAGTCTACCCTTTGTTTCTTATCTTTTAATCAGTTCCTAGTCCACAAGAGAACATTCCCTCCTATCCCATGACTTGTTGACTTCCTTAGAAGTCTCTTATGAGGCATGGGTTGTCTCAAACTTTACAGTAGGAGGGAATAATGAGAAGATTTTGTTGAGCGGAATGTAGAATATGGGCAGGGGTATAGGGCAGCAGTTCCCAAACTGTGTGCCGTATCCAACTCTCAGGGAATCCGTGACGCATTTTCCCCACCTACCTTCTGCCACCACTCAGTCTGCTACTGCTGCTTTTCTAGATGAGCAGCGGCAAAACAAAGTGCAGCCATCACGGAGCTGGACTCTCCATACACATGTCTGACGGTCCTGTCCCCTCAGACATCATTTCCTGTACCGGGGTATAGCTGGCAGCCGCATGAATGAAGAGTCTTGCCTTGCGGTGGCTATAGCTTGCTTTGCCGTTGCTGCTGGTCTAAAGAAGCAGCAGTGGCAAGGATCGAGGTGTGTGGGGGAAGAGGGGGACAGTGGAGGCAAATGCTGAATTTGTGGGAGGAACAGAGAGGGGGGCGTTGGCTGGTTGGAAGGTGGGGCTTTGGATGGGTGGAAGGGGTACGGGAAGCAGAGGTTGGATGAAAGTGGGGGAGAGAGGGAAAGCAGAAGCTGGATAGAAGGAGAGCAGACGTTGAATGGAAAGGGGGAAGAAAGGGAGGGCATGCATGGGAATGCAGATGTCGGTGGCTGAAGCATGCCACCAATTTGCTTGCTGCACAAGCAGCATGGAGCTCGGGCCTCAGTCAGTGGAACTTTTCGGCTGGTGGGGCATGGGCATCCCCGCCAGCAAAGGTAGGACTCAGCAATGTTGGAGGGAGGGGAGCAGACCTGAGAGGAAATGTGTAGCTTAGGGGGCACCATGACCAGAGAAAGTTTGGGAACCATTGCTAAACAAAGAAATGCATGTGTAGAAAACTTTGCAGGCTAATGTAAGAGACTTAAATAGGGTGTGATTTTTTTTTTTTAATTTATAGACGGTTTCCAATAAATTTCACACACATCATGGAACAAATTAGAGAATGACACAGGGACAAAGTTTATCCCCGCCCGGTCCACGTGGTTCTGTTCCCATCCCCACAGCTCTGTCTCCGCCCTGTCCCCGCAGGCTCAGTCCTCATCTGCAAAAGCCTCGAACATTTATGATTTTTTTATTAAACGGAACAGTATGCTGTCCAACTGTTTATAAATCACAAATAGAAAACAATAATAACAGTGAGCAATTATAATCACCACCACCCTTCCAACCCCAACAATAGCTGACTTCTACCCAAAGGAATCCTAATCCACCCTGTTAAAATGTCCAGGGGTACAAAATACAACTTTCTTAGCGTCCCTCTGGACCGGCTAGAATGTGACTGATGGGTTGTTTACGCCTTCCAGCAGGTGGAGACTGAGAAAAAAAACAAGAGAGAGCCAATAAGAGCCCTTGGCAACAAGAGAAAGATCCAATAATCTCAGTCTTCAGCAGGTGGAAGGTGATGAGCCCTTTTGTCTCATTCTTTATATTATATCCTGCATAATAATTTTCACCTCCAACGTTCTAACGCTGCCTGGGACCGTGGATCCCTCGTTGGTGGTCTGCTTCCATCGGTAGATCAGCTTGATGTCATGCCGAACACACAGCTGACAATCAAAAGAACTGGCACGCGCAAAACAAGGGGAAAAAATAACTGCCCGAACACACAGCTGAAAGAACTGGCACGCGCAAAAACAAGAAAAAAAAAGCTGCCGCACTCATGAAGCTGCCATGCGAATCTGCCACGCACACCAACCTCCCTAAAAAAAAAAAAAAGCAGATGACCAGAGTGCCGCGCTAACAACCCTGCCGCCCTCAAAAAAAAAAAAACAAAGCACCACAGACTGATGCCCTCACAGAGCGCCCTCCTGACCCTGCCGTCCTACAAAAAAAAAAAAAGCTGAGCAGACTTACGTCCTCTCGAACAGGGTGCACTCAGAAAAAACAGAAACAGCTGACGCACGCACAGAAACTTGAACAGAAGATCATTGAGGAAGCAACGCCGCGAAGGCCAGAACAGGACTTCAGCTGACGGGGGTTGGGGTCCCCCATCAGCACAGGTACTCGACGGTGTTGGGGGACGGTTTTCGGCGAGAAGGAGGGTACAGTGGTTCGTAACACGGAGGCGGGGGGGGGGGGGGGTGTTGAAAACGGAGGGAGGGCAGAGTCTGGAACACGGTGGGAGGGGCATGAGGAGGCCTTGAACTGGGTGGGTGGGCAGGCCAGGGAGGCTGGCTGGGGACAGAGCGACACAGGGTGGGGGGTGATTGCCTTGCTAGCGCCCGTTTCCTTGCCTTCAGAAACGGGCCTTTTTTACTAGTTTGTTATATTATATTCTTTATATTTTTTCTATTTCTTGCTGTAATCTTTTAGTTGGTTTTAATATCTTTGTTTGGGTGAATTTATTTTTTCTGTGCATCCATATATATATATATTTGGTTCTCTGCCGTTTACTTTCTCTTTAAACGAGCAAGACAGCTTCTGTTTTTTCTTTGTGACAGTTTGCTGTTGTTTTTTCTGGCTCCTGTTTTGGTTCGCAGTTGGCTTAGGCAGACACAATAGAGAAGTTCCACTGCTGTTCAGTCTGTCAGCGGCAGGGAGTCGCTGCACCCTACGCCTGGAATAAACTTCCTGAGCCCCTACGTCTTTCCCCATCCTTGGCCACCTTTAAATCTAGACTGAAAGCCCACCTCTTTAACATTGCTTTTGACTCGTAACCACTCGCCTCCACCTACCCTCCTCTCTTCCTCCCCGTCCACATTAATTGATTTGATTTGCTTACTTTATTTATTTTTTGTCTATTAGATTGTAAGCTCTTTGAGCAGGGACTGTCTTTCTTCTATGTTTGTGCAGCGCTGCGTATGCCTTGTAGCGCTATAGAAATGCTAAATAGTAGTAGTAGTAAATTATTGCATCAGCTTACTTTCTTTCTGGGAAAGCTGTTCCAGAAGGAGTTAAGGCTCACTCTACCAGAGGTCAGGCTACATCTTGGGCAGAACGTTGTCTGGTGCCTCCGGAGGACATTTGCATGGTGGCGACTTGGTCTTCTTTGTATTCCTTTTCTAAGCACTATCGATTGGACATCCTGGGTCATCAGCAAGTTGTTTTGGGGGCACACGTTTTGACGGTGGGGCTGTTAGGGTCCCTCCCATAATCTTACTGCTTTGTTACTTCCCATCAGTCACATTCTGAGCCGGTCCGGAGGGACGCTAAGGAAGGAGAAATTAGACCTTACCTGCTAACTTGCTTTCCTTTAGTCCCTCCGGACTGGCCCAAATCCCTCCTTTTAGGTATTCTGTGTCTTCAAGAGCTAAGTTATATTGTTTTCTTGGGAGCTGTGTTGCTGGTTTCTGGTTTCATTGTTAAAAAAAAAGAAAAATAAAACTCAAATTCTATGGTTCAGTATGTAACCTTTTGTGCATGATATGCAGGGGCATGTCATTGGTCACATTATTTTTGGTGGTACACACCCTGTGTTGGCAATGTGCCAGTGGCTGCTCAGGCTTTCGTATGCACAGACCATTTACTTATTGTTTTACTTGCTTCTGCTTTGGTACTGTGTTACTGGATCTTGTTGCCAAGGGCTCTTATTGGCTCTCTCTAGAGTCACAGTTTTTTTCTCAGTCTCCACCTGCTGGAAGGCATGCACAACCCATCAGTCACATTCTGGGCCGGTCCGGAGGGACTAAAGGAAAGCAAATTAGCAGGTAAGGTCTAATTTCTCCCTGTTCTGTATGCTCTAGCGGGGGAGAAATATGCCCTATGAAGCACTGTTATGATTTTTTTAATCTGTGGATGAATAAATCATCAACAATTCAGTCTAGCTCTCCTGTCTTCCACAGTCCTTCCTGCAATAGATGAAGTCTTCTCAGAAGATGTGTTGGTAGCAGGAACGTACAGGATCCCCCATGCAAATTTTGCCAGTTGTGGCCAGCATGTTTGTTTGTTTTTTTCTAAAAAAAAAAAAAAAAAAAATCAAAATATTGTCATCTGCATCACTCAAACATAAATAACAGTCCAGTTCATTAACAGGCTTCAAAGTAGAGAATGACACGGGGCCAAAGTTTGTCCCTGTCCCCGTGGTATCTATCCCCTCCCTGTTACCATGGGTCCCCATCCCTGTGTCATTTTCTAAAACAAATACAGTACACAGTAAGAAATTCCCCATACCACCATCAGAGCATATTCAAAGAAATGCAGCCACAAAAAGTCTAGTCTTCAATAATTTCTTGAACTGCACAAAACCGTCACAAAGGCAAAGCTGTCCAGAAGGGCATTTCATAATAAAATTCCCACTGAGACAAAACCTCATCTATTGACAATTGAGTCAGGTAGCCAGTGCACTATATAGTAGAAGAGTGACAGTTTAATTTCTTCTTACCGTAGCTAAGTTTTATGGCAGTATTTTGGGCTAATTGCTATCAATACAGTTGAAGATTTTAAGTGAGAGTAAAGAAATATAGTAGTCCAATCTGGAAAGGACAAGGCAGCAGACTAGGAGCCACAATGCATCAAAAAGGCAAATAGAACAAAGTTATTGTAAGGTGAAGATTTTTTTTTTTTTTTTTTTTGGGGGGGGGGGGTCGAGTTGGAAGGATGAACATAAATCTAAGGGTGCTATTAATAGTGACACCTAGGAGTTTAACAGAATTGTGCGGAGGGAGGCGAGAGTGCCGTAGATGGTAGCCAGACTGGGAAGAGTGGAAGAAAAATAGCAGTAGTTTTGGTTATGTTAATCTTGAAACAGTTATTAGGAAGCCAATCTACAATGGTATCCAGTTTAGTGGAAAGATTAGGAATGTAAGTGAGAGAAAAGCAACAGTGAGCAGATCTGCCCTTTGCAATTAATTCACAATCAAAATGCGATGTTAAAACTTATATATGGTGCTAAAAGGTTTGTCTCTACCCTCTGCTTATTAGTGAACACTGGTTACCTGTTTCTTTTCATATTGCTTAAATGTAGTATTCTTGTAAACCAGATTTTTCAGACCAGGGCCCTTCAGTTCTTAAATAGATCTCTCATTTCCTAGTCAGCCTCTCGTTCTCTACATTCTTATCAGCACAGATTCCCACTGCAGCTCCTTGTGACTCGGGGCAAGTCACTTAATCCTCCATTGCCCCAGGTACAAAATAAGTACCTGTATATATGTAAACTGCTTTGATTGTAACCACAGAAAGGTGGTATATCAAATCCCTTCCCCTTTTCTTTTCATATTATGTTACATGCTGGTGCTTCTACTTGTTTCTCTGTAGTAGTGCCTACACTGTTCTCATTGAATTCAGGTTTGAGCTTTCAGTCTCTAAATTCAAAGTACTTTTTAAAACTCATCTCTTTACTCATGCTTTTCATCAAGTTAAACAACATTGAGACTGATCTTATATGGTAAACATTTGGACAGCAATATATAATATCACGGTCTGTGTTCTATCAGTACCCCCTCTCCTCTTTCTGTGGCTTAGATATTTAAATACTATGGGCCTGATATTCAGACCACAGGAGTTAGCCCAGCTAACTCCCACAGTCAGCACTGAGCCCGGATATTCAGTGCTGGGCTGTTTCCGGTGACTGGTTTATTTTTGGCCAATTCAAACTTAACCGGCCAAGCCAATGTTCAGCACTGGCTAGTTAAGTTTGAACCATCCAATTATGGCTACCAAATTGGCGCTGAAAATCAGCAGCTAACCGCAAATTTTCAGTGGGTCATGGCCAGCCATGTCTTGCTGAAAATTTGCAGATAGCCTGTTATGGGGTGGCCAGGTCCCTCCCCCTTCTGTGCTGAGCAGACAGCCCTGTGCCTCGGCTCCTGTACTGTTGCAGGAACCTTGAGTGCCTTTTGCCCTTGTCAGTTTTCAGCAACCGGGCTAAAAAAAAACAAAAAAAAACTTTTCGGTTCTCGTTTTGTTTTGGGCTATCCGAGAGAGCTCAGTTTGAGTTTGTGAGGAGCAGTTAGTAGTGTTTTGTACTGGGCTCTGCTGCCTCTTGTTTCTCTTCCCTCCTTCTTCCTGAGGTGATGTCGGCAGGGAAACTGTTCCGTTGCCGTTTCTGCTTGCGCCGGGTGCACAGTGCCGGCTCTGTGAGGAGCCAAAGCCGCCGCCCTCTTCGTCTGCGGAGGTTCCCGCAGCCAGCTCTGTGTCAGCTGAGGCGTTCTCGCAGTCGGGTTTTGGAGTGGCGGTTCTGATTTTGGCGGGAACCAGCCTTTGCATGATCCTTTGTGGCAGAATGCAGGCTGGTCTCCTGAGAACGCAGGAGGGATGAGATTCCCTCCTGACTTCATTTGGTCAATGTTTCAGGAGTGGAAATCAGGATCCCAGCAGTCGGATCTTCCTAGGGGGGGGGTAGGTCCCTTGGTAACAGAGGCCTCATCTTTATTGGGCAGAGGACACTGAGATTTTGTCTGTTCAGCCCTCGGAGGAGGATTGCAGTGATCTCGGGGACGATGTTCTTTTGGACACCAGTCAAGAGGAAGAGGGTTCTTTGCCGGGTGAGGACCCCTCGGTAGTTAAGATTTTTCATAGAGATGAGTTGTCTGAGTTAATTGATCAGGTCGCTGAAACACTCAAGTTTGATTCCCTTGAGGCCCCGGTGGGGAACGTGAAGCAGGTGGACCCATTGGTTAAGGGTATTCGATGGTCCTCCCGTACTTTTCCCATGAATAAAGACCTGAGAGAGATGGTCATGCAGGAGTGGTTGTCCCCAGACTCTCCCTGTTTGGTTTCTAGAGCCATGGCGAGGTTTTATCCTCTCCCGCAGGAGGATAGAGATTCTTTAAAGCCTCCTACAGTGGACGCGGTTGTGGTGGTCACTAAGGCCACGGCTGTTCCTGTTGATGGGGGGGGGCTGCTCTTCGGGATCCCCAAGATAGGAAGTTGGAATCTTTTGTTAGGCATAGTGTGTGTGGGGGGGGACTAGTTGCGCTTGCTTCCGCTGTGCTGAGAAGCTCCTGGACGATCCAACTGTGGACAGAACTACCTTGGTACAGGAGCTGGCCAAGCTGGAGATGGGATCTTCTTTCTTAGCGGATGGTCTTTACGACTTACTGCGCACGTTAGCAAAAAATATGGCCCTGGTAGTTGGCGTTCGTTGGGCTCTTTAGCTTCGTTGTTGGGTCGCAGATACAGCCTCCAAGTTCAGGTTGTGCTCTTTTCCCTTCAAGGGTTCTATGCTCTTTGGGAAAGAACTAGGTAAATTGGTGCACGGCCTTGGGAATTCTAACGTTCTGCGCCTTCCAGAGATGCGTCCCAAATCGAGTGGTCGAGGGGTGTCTGGGCGTGGTCGTCTTCGAGACACTCGGCGGTACAGGCCGGATAGATCCAATGGAGCCCCTAGAGGTCAGGTTTTTTTCACGCACTCAGCCCTTTCGAGGAGGCTGTGACGTGGCTTCAGCGGGTTCCGTCTCTGCGCATGCCTCTCAATGAAGCTGCAAGGGTCCAACCTTTGGTTCGCGTGGGTGCTCGTTTATGTCAGTTTTACCAGAGGTGAACCCAGACCACATCGGATCAGTGAGTGCTTGAGGTGGTGCGCAACGGGTATGCGCTAGAGTTTGACGGCCCTCTTCCAGACTTCTTTCTCGTATCTCTGTGTCACTCTCGGCTCAAGGCCAGGGCAGTTCACCAAACCCTTCTTCGTTTGATCAATCTGGGGGCCATAGTTCCCATCCCCACTTGGAATGCGGGGGGGGGGGGGGGGGGGTCATGTTGTTACTCAATTTATTTTGTGGTTCCCAAGAAGGAGGGCGCCTTCCAGCCCATTTTAGACCTGAAAAGGGTCAGTGTGGTGCTGAAGGTTCTCTCCTTTCGGACGGAGACAATGCGTTCGGTCATCGTTGCAGTTCAGACGGGGGAGTTCCTCACTTCCTGGATCTGATGAAGGCCTATCTACATATTCCCATCAGGGTGGCTCATCAGCATTTTCTTCATGTTGCTGTCTTAGGGCAGCATTTTCAATTGTTCGCTCTGCCTTTCGGTCTCGCAATGGCACCTTGGACCTTTTTCAAGGTTATGGTGGTCATGGCGGCGGCGTTGAGAAAGCAAGGTATCTTGGTCCATCCGTATCTCGACAATTGGCTGATTCGAGCCAAGTCAAGGCAGGAGAGTGCAGAGGCGACCTTGCGAGTAGTGAGTTTCTTGGAGTTGCTCGGCTGGGTGGTGGACATGGACAAGAGTCACCTCGTCCTGTCGCAGTCCCTGGAGTTATCTAGGGGTCCAGTTCGACACGTCGAAGGGGCTGGTGTTCCTACCTTCAACTCGGATTGCCAAGATGCAGGCCCTAATTCGTCAGCTTTGCTCCGAGAGAATTCCTTCGGTTCGTTCTTATCTGCAGGTTCTGGAACTCATGGCGTCGTGGATAGAGGTAGTCCCTTGGGCCAGGGCTCAAATGCAGCAGTTACAGTTGTCACTTCTGGATCGCTGGTCTCCTCAGACACAAGACTTGGAAGAGAGGCTCGCTTTGCTGGCGGCTTCCCGCCTCAGCCTTCAGTGGTAGCGCCACACGCCGAATCTGGAGAAGGGCATGCCCTTGGATCCTCCGGAATGGATTCTTCTCACCACAGATGCCAGACTGGGGGGCCCATTGCCTCAGGTAGTTCAGGGCCGTTGGAGGAGGCCCTTTTCCGGAGATGGGAAGGCTGTAGAACTAGAGGGCATGATATGAGATTGAAGGGGGGCAGACTCAAGAAAAATGTCAGGAAGTATTTTTTCGTGGAGAGAGTGGTGGATGCTTGGAATGCTCTCCCACGGGAGGTGGTGGAGAGGAAAACGGTAATGGAATTCAAACATGCGTGGGATAAACATAAAGGAATCCTGTTCCGAGGGAATGGATCCTCAGAAGCTTAGCCGAGATTGGGTGGCAGAGCCGGTGGTGGGAGGGGGGGCTGGTTGGGAGGCGGGGATAGTGCTGGGCAGATTTATACGGTCTGTGCCAGAGCCGGTGGTTGGGAGGCAGGGATAGTGCTGGGCAGACTTATACGGTCTGTGCCCTGAAAATGACAGATACAAATCAAGGTAAGGTATACACAAAAAGTAGCGTATATGAGTTTATCTTGTTGGGCAGACTGGATGGACCGTGCAGGTCTTTTTCTGCCGTCATCTACTATGTTACTATATTATGTCAATCATCTAGAGATGTGGACGATCCGTCTGGCCCTGCAGGCTTTTCAGTATCTCCTCGTCGGCAAAGCTGTCTGAGTCTTGACAACGCCACGGCCGTGGCCTAATTCAAATCGTCAAGGGGGCATGAGGAGTCATGTGGTCGCTGAGTAGGCAGCGGAGTTAATGTGCTGGGCAGAAGTTCATCTGCAGGATCTCTTCACAGGTCACGTGGCCGGCGTGGACAACGTGAACATGAATTTTCTGATCAGACACACGCTGGATCCCGGTTCGCTTCACCGTCCGCTGTTTCTTCGTCTCATGTCGGAGTGGGGCCTGCCTTTAATGGATCTCATGGAGATGTCCAGCAGCGCCCAGGTGCCGCGTTTTTTCAGTCGTCGGCGAGATCCTCGATCCGAAGGGATCGACGCCCTGGTGCTTCCGTGGCCGCCTCAGGAATTGCTGTATGTGTTTCCTCCTTGTGCCCTGGTGGGTCGCATAGTTCAGAGGATAGAGCGACACTCAGGGCTGGTATTTCTGGTGGCCCCGAATTGGCCTTGTCGACCGTGGTATGGGGATCTAGTGCGTCTAGCGGTATAGGGTCTGCTTCCTCTAGGGGAGTCAGTGCTGTTGATTCAAGGCCCCATCATGATGCCCGATCCGTCTACGTTCTCACAGCTTGGCTCTTGAGAGGAACAGGTTGCGTAAGAAAGGGTTTTTGTCTAGAGTAATTGATATTATGTTACAGTCTTCTACTTGATTCACTTATGTAAGCGTGTGGCGAATTTTTGAGAATTGGTGTCAAGAGCGTTCTTATTCCCCTTGGCACATTTTGTTTCCAGAAGTGCTGAAATTTTTGCAAGATGGTTTGGATAGGGGCCTCGCCCTCTCCTCTTTGAAGGTGCAGGTGGCGGCCTTGGCTTGTTTCCGGGGGAAGGTTCAGGGCGTGTCCTTAGCGTCTTCTCCGAATGTGGTCTGGTTTTTGCTGGCAGTGAAGTTGATCTGTCCATGGTCCCTCCGTGGGATTTGAATCTGGTATTGGAGGTTCTGGTGGGTCCTCCCTTTGAGCCACCGGACTCGAGTACCTTACCCTGAATACGGTGTTTCTGGTGGCTATTGCTTCAGCCCAGAAGGTTTCGGAGTCCCAAGCTTTGTCCTGTCAAGCTCCTTTCTTGTCTTTTTCTAAGGAGATGGTGTCTCTGAAGCCAGTGCCATCCTTTATGCCCACGGTGATTTCCTCTTTTCATGTGAATCAGGACATTTCCTTGTTGGTCTTGGGTGATTGGTCGGGAGATTCAACTAATACCATTTGGCTAAACTGGATGTTCGTCGGGTCTTGCGTTCTTACTTGACGAGGACTCAGGATTTTCCTGCCTTGGATAGTTGTTTGTTTTGTATGGAGGACCTAAGAAGGGAGCTGCTGCTTCTAAAGCAACTATAGCCAGATGGTTGAAGGAGGCAGTTTCTTCGGCCTACTTGCTCAAGGGGTGCGAGGTGCCATCAGTGCTGAAGGCACATTCTACTCAGGGGGTGGCTTCCTCCTGATCAGAAAGCAGTTTCATTCCACCTCAGGATATTTGTAGGGCTGCTGTGTGATCCTCTCTGCATTCTTTTGTGAAGCATTATAGGATTGACATTCAGGCTAGAGAGGATTCGGGTTTTGGTGCGGCAGTTCTGACCTCTGGTTTTCGGGGGTCCCGCCCTTAGATGGTTTACTGCTTTGGTACTTCCAAAGCGTCTTGACTGGTCTGTCCTCTAGACCCTCCAGACCAGTCAAGAATCACCCTGTTTGTTATTTCTAGTGAGGATTTCAGGGTTATCTTGTTTTGAGCCTGAGCGTTGCTCTGGCTGATGAGTCTTTGTGGCTTGAATTCTGGTCTAGTGATGGCCAGGTGTGGTCTCTGGTGTTGACCAGGGCGGACCTGAGTGTTGTTGGCATTCAGTCAGCAAAAGCACATTCTTGTTTGAGTTGAGTTTCCGTGTACAGGGTTCTATGAGTTTGGTTTTTCTTCTCTGCTTTATCGATTTACTGGCTGCCTGGGGTTATGTAGGTGGCTTATACAGTGTTAAAGTTTTAGTGTTCTCAGTCTCCCTTTTCTGGTAGGCATGCATAACCCAAGTGTCTTGACCAGTCTGGAGGGTCTAGAGGAAAGAAAAAATAGCAGGTAAGGCCTAATTTCACCTTCAATGTCGGGTCCCAGGTATATTTTCAATAAACACACTTTGTGACTTCATTAGTGTATGAGTGTTTGTTTGTTGTAAGATCCATGTACAACTCTACTATTATAATTGTAAACCACTTAGCTATAATGGTAGCTGTAGTGGTTTGCAGTATATTAAATAAAAGCGAATTGAGAAAGGATACAAGTTTGGGTAGAGACTAGTTTCTCAGTTACTTTTGACAAAAAAGGCAGGTTGAGGCTGATGCATCAGAATCATCTGTGAAATAAGAATAGCTTGTTCCATTGGGCAAGGAATATACCACTTGAGGCTAGAGAGAAAGATAGTATGTGATAGAGAAATCAGAGAATTATTTAAAGAATATAGAAAGGGTGAAAATAATTTGAAAGAAGTAGAAGAATGCAGGGTAGATATGGTTTTTGTAATATCTAAAAGAGATGAAGCAGGAAAATGTGTAAGCTACTAAAGTTCACAGTAGAAATAGATATCTGTATCAATAGCCAGTGGATCTGGATACTGGATGATGGTAGTGGGCAAGGTAGGGGACTCAAAGGCAGGGGAAGGAAGGTGATGTGTTTGTCTGACAGCATGGTTTGGGTAGAAAAAAATAGTGGTAATGATGATCTGCAAGAAGGCAGGAAGGAGGTTGGTCTTTTGAATAAAACCAGAGGCAAGGAGATCTGTTGGGACTTCTGTTGGTACTAGGCAAGAATCTCCCTCCCTCTTGCTGATTAATGTGTGTTTTACATTCAGGTTGAAGCTCTCTCCAAGCCCATCCTCTCGCGTCACTGTCTCCCGTGCAACATCCTCCAGCAGCAGCAGCAGCTCCTCTGCTGTCTACGCTTCCCGAGCCAAGAGAAAGCGTGTTGAGATGGAGGAGCATTCTGGAAGCGGTGACGATGTGACTGGTTTTGGCAGCAGCAATTCTGGATTCAGTGGCACTGGTGGAAGCAGCAGCAGTAGTTACCACCTGTCCCAACAGGCATCTGCCTCCGGAAGCATCACCGTAGAAGAAATAGACCTAGAAGGGAAATACGTACAGCTGAAGAACAACTCTAACAAGGTGATTAGTGAGTGACCTGGTACAGAACTGATTCTCTTCACCTCACACAGCCACCCACATACCAGTCTAAAGTGCATAGTGTTACCACAAATTATTATTATTTGTTACATTTGTATCCCACATTTCCTTGTCATCAGCAGCAGATGAATCCATTAACTGATGGGTTGTATCCGCCTACCAGCATGTGGAGATAGAGAACACTGAAAAACCATAGTGTCCTCTTGGACGGCTAGCTCCATCTGCCTTCAGTATTTCTCTATCTCCCAGCAGGTGTGGACGTAGCTTGATCAGCTCCTGGAAAAATTCTGCCTGGGGTGCCTCCTGTGCTTTGCCAGTTGAAGCTGGGGTGTTGTGGCTGGTGGTGCCCACTTTGAAGGCATATAGGTTTGCCCTTTCCCTGCCTTACCCATCTCCCTGCCTACCGGAGTACCTCTGTTGCTGCCTGCCTCCAACTTTCCTCACAGCGTTAAAATAAAATAAGGAGTACGCATTGATTCTGCGTAATTATTCTGAGGCTATTTTCAGCGTGCAGCTTGACAGGAGCTCGTTTGACTCGGTCTTTTGAGGTGAGAGTGGTGCCTAGCTCCTCCGGGGAGGTCCCGCGGACGCCGTTCCGAACGGGGTAAGTTTTGGCGCGAAGCTGCCGTTTTACTTATATAATTCCGTCCGGTTGGGCGATGGCTGCTGAGGGAGTTAAGTGCTGCTCCTGTTGTGGTAAACGCAGATCAGCAGCGGGGCTCTGTAAGACGTGCTCTTTAGACGCTAGAGGAGCTCCTATTCCCGTTACGCCTAATTCGGAGGCGGAGGGTCAGGGTGAGTTTTTCTCCCCTGAGTTTGTGCTGTTAATGCATAAAGCCTTCATGCTGAAAAGAGCTCTGCCGCAGGTGTCTGACACTGCGCTGCTACCTAGTTTCCCCCCGGGTGTTGATGGCCCGGGGCTGGCTACTTCCCTCGTGCGTTGGAAGGACGCTAAACATAGACTGGTAAATTCCCGTCGGAGAGTGACGCACTCCCCTTTTCCTCCCCGTGGTCGGGCTGTGGGGATTCTGAGGGTTCTGGCAGGGCCTCATGGTCTGATGAGCCAGAGGAAGGTGCTGGTTTGCCACCGGATCTGGTTGATCCCAATGCGGTTCGGATTTTCCACCGCAATGAGCTGCCAGCGCTCATTTCTGACGCCTTGCAGGCTCTCTCTTTTAATGATCCTGCCAAGGGCGATGCCTCCTCTGGTAATCCTAGGATGGCGAGTACTAAAAAGCCTGCTCGAGCCTTTCCCGTGCATGACTCCATCCAAGAGCTTATTTCAGCTCAATGGTCTGAACTCGATGGGCCTTTGAAAGTGGCCAGGGCTATGGGTCAGCTTTACCCTCTGAGTGAGGAGCACTTGGCCCCTTTGGGGATGCCTAAAGTGAACGCTTTGCTCACGGCGGTGACTAAAAAGACCACTCCCCGTAGAGGGAGGGGTTGCCCTAAAAGACATGCAGGACCGGCGGCTTGAATCTGCTCTGAAATGGCCCTTTGAAATATCGGGCCTCGCCTTAAGGGCGTCTATTTGCAGTTCCTATGCAGCCCAGGTCTGCCTCTCCTGGTTACAACAGTCAGTGGATCAGCCCGCAGATGGTGCGGAGTCCCTCACTGAGGTTGCAGCGCTGATGGAGTCAGCCCTGTCATTTTTGGCTGATGCCCTTTATGATCTGGTCAGAGCTTTGGCTAAACAGATGTCTGTGGCGGTGGCTGCCCGCCACCTTATATGGCTACGGCATTGGGCGGCTGACATGGCTTCCAAGCACAGGCTGGTGAGGTTACCCTTCGGGGCCTCCTGTTATTTGGAGAGGAGCTGGAGAAAATTGTTAAAGACCTGGGGGACCCTACCCTCCAGCAGTTACCCGAGGATAGGCCGAGGCCTTCTTCCAAGGGTTCTGTGTTGCCCTCCTCTCCCAGACCTCGCTTCCGTGAAGCTCGCAGGTATCGCCCGGAGTGCTCTGCTGGGTTTTCTCCACGTGCCCTTTTTCAGCAGAGGAACTCCTTTCGCTCTGACAAGCGTTCCGCAGCAGCCAGATCAAGGCCTGGAGTTCAGCGGCGGCCCCCTCAATGACGGTCCGCCGGTCCATTCCTAGATTGCTGCAGTAGGAGGACGTCTTTCCCTCTTTCTCGAGGAATGGACCAAGATTAGCTCAGATCAGTAGGTCTTGGACCTGATCAGAGAAGGTTACCGATTGGAGTTCAGCGCCCCGGTGAGAGACGTGTTTTTGGAGTCCCGATGCGGTACTGCCGTCAAACGGGCGGCAGTAGAGGAGACCTTACAAGTCTTGTTGCACCTCGGAGCAGTGATCCCTGTGCCTCCCGCCTAACGCGGCTGCGGTCGCTACTCCATTTACTTTGTGGTGCCTCGAAAAGGCGGGTCTTTCCGACCGATCCTCGACTTAAGGTCAGTGAACGAGGCATTAAGAGTGCGGCATTTTCGCATGGAATCCCTGTTCTCTGTCATTGCGGCGGTACAGCCAGGAGATTTTCTCACGTCTTTGGACCTAAAAGAAGCTTACTTGCACATACCTATTTGGCCCCCGCATCAACAGTTTCTCTCTGGTTTGCGGTGTTGGGAAAACATTTCCAGTTTTGGGCCTTGCCTTTTGGCCTCGCCACAGCTCCCCGCACCTTTTCCAAGGTAATGGTGGTAGTAGCTGCCTTTCTCAGGCGAGAGGGTATCAGGGTTCACCCGTACCTCGACGACTGGCTCATCATACCCAAAAGTCACCTGACCCCCTCTCAGTCTCTCAAATATTTGGGGGTCCGGTTCGACACGTCCTCGGGGTTTGTCTTTCTGCCCGATCAAAGGCGGTGCAAGCTTCAGAATCAGGTCCATCTGGTCCTGCCGATGCCTCGCCCGCGAACTTGGGACTTTGTCCAGCTGCTGGGGTCGATGACGGCCACTTTGGAAGTAGTGCCTTGGGCGAGAGCGCACTTGAGACCACTGCAGAGTGCCCTGCTTCAATGATGGTCTCCATTGTCCCAGGATTATCAACGCAGACTAACGTGGCTCCCTGCGGCCCGGCTCAGAATAGAGTGGTGGCTCTCCGACAGCATGCTGCGGTGAGGAATGCCGCTGGCGATAACCGATGCCAGCCTTGTCGACTGGGAGCACATTGCAAGGGAAGCTATGCCCAGGGTCTGTGGACACCCGCGGAAACGGGGTTGTCCATCAATCGCTTGGAACTGAGAGCGATATTCCAGGCTCTTCTGCCTTTCACAAGACTCTGGAGGGGCTGGCTGTCAGAATTCTGTCGGACAACACGACAGTGGTGGCCTACATAAATCGCCAGGGCAGCACTCAGTGCAGAGCACTGGCCGCGAAGGCCGCTCAGATTTGTTACTGGGCCGAGCTACACCTGCAGCTTCTTTCGGCAGGGCATATAGCAGGTCAGAACAACGTGCAAACCGATTTTCTAAGCAGGCATTAAATCGACCCGGCGGAGTATGAACTGGCAGACGAAGTGTTTCTTCAGCTCTGTGCCAAATGGGGAACGCCCGTAGCAGATCTAATGGCGTCAAGCGCAAATGCCGAAGTCCCATGCTTTTTCAGCAGACGGAGAGATTCTAGCTCGGCGGGGTTGGATGCTCTGGCTCAACCCTGGCCCTCAGGCCTCCTATGTGTGTTCCCTCCTTGGCCCTTGATAGGGCGAGTCCTCCTGCGAATTCGACTACATCGAGGAGTGGTGATTCTCATTGCCCCGGATTGACCCAGGCGTCCGTGGTACGCGGATCTCCGGCGGATGCTGGTGGAAGCCCCTCTTCCTTTGCCTCTTGTGCCGAACCTGTTGATGCAGAGACCGGTGACCATGGAGGATCTCTGCCGCTTTGATCTTACAGCATGGCTGTTGAGAGGGTGCAATTGAGAGACAAGGGCTATTCTAACAAAGTCATCTCCACTCTCTTGCAGGCCCGCAAGCGGTCCACCTCCGTTGCTTATGCGCGGATCTGGCGCCAGTTTGAGGCGTGGTGTGTTTCAAAGGCGATTACACCCAGGCGGGCTGCAGTCTCGCCGATACTGGACTTTTTGCAGGATGGATTACAAAAAGGCTTGGTCTACAATTTCCTGCAAGTGGCAGCATTGGCATGCTTTCGAGGGAAGGTCTCTGGCTTTTCCCTGGCCGCTCATCCAGACGTTGCCTGATTTCTAAGAGGGACACTCTGGCTCCGCCCGCCAGTGCGACTGCCGTGTCCGGCTTGGAACCTGGGGCTGATGTTGAAGGCTCTCCAGTGTTCGCCCTTCGAGCCGCTGAGGCAAGCTTCGGAGAAGGATGTGACTCTAAAGACAGTCTTTTTGGTGGCCATGATCTCGGCGAGACGTGTGTCTGAGCTCCAGGCGCTGTCCTGTCGAGACCCCTTTCTGCAATTCTCAGAGTCCGGAGTAACGGTACGTACTGTGCCTTTCTTCCTGCCTAAGGTGGTTTCAGCGTTTCACCTGAACCAGTCCATTTATCTGCCCTTCTTTTCTAGAGAGGAGTTTCCAGAATCTTTTGGGCAGTTACATCTTTTGGATGTCCGCAGGGCTCTGGTGCAATATCTGAAGATGTCCAATGCCTTCAGGACTTCTGATCACCTTTTTGTGTTGTTATCAGGTCCTCGAAGAGGGTCTCCAGCGTCTAAGGCCACTATAGCCCGTTGGCTCAAGGAACTCATTTTTTTTTTTCGTATCTGCTGTCAGGGCGGTCTCCGCCTGATGCGCTCAAGGCGCACTCCACGAGAGCGATTTCCTTCTCATGGACTGAAACGGGGGCACTTTTTCTTCAAGAGATCTGTAGTGCGGCTACTTGGGCTTCTAAGCTCTCTTTTGACCGGCATCACAGGCTGGATGTTGCAGCGCAGCGGGACGCGCATTTTGGAGCACAGGTGCTTGCTCGCGGAGTTGCCTGTTCCCGCCCTAACTAGGGAGTGCTTTTGTACATCCCATCAGTTAATGGATTCATCTGCTGCTGATGACAAGAAAGGGAAAATTAGGTTCTTACCTTGGTAATTTTCTTTCCTTTAGTCGCAGCAGATGAATCTATGATCCCTCCCTGTCTGACTCTGTTTTTTGTTCAGTTCTGTCATGCAGATATGTTCCCTCATCGGGAGGAGTTGCAATACAGTTTTCAGGATTATCTATATACTGTTCTATTACAGGAGGTTGAGATCGTCCCTCCTTTGTACGGTTATTGCTCCTGTTCTGGGGCGTTTGTTCGCTGTGAGGAAAGTTCATGTTATTCTACTTTGAGGATTCACTCTGCTTTGGAAGTTTCAAATACTGAAGGCAGATGGAGCTAGCCGTCCAAGAGGGCACTATGGTTTTTCAGTGTTCTCTACCTCCACCTACTGGTAGGCGGATACAACCCATCAGTTAATGGATTCATCTGCTGTGACTAAAGGAAAGAAAATTACCAAGGTAAGAACCTAATTTTCCCTTTCCCACCTTTTTGCAGACTCAATGTGGCTTACATTTTACCGTTAACGGCGTTAGCCGATTCCAGTCTGAATAAATACATGGTATGAATGATTACAAAGTGATATTGTGGTAGAATGAGGTACATGTATGGTAGGTAATTCGGGGGACTTAGAGAAGGAGAGGAAGAGTCAGATAATGTCCGTTACGGTCTTTGGTTATATTGTGTCACAAGTGTTCAGGTATTTTATCTTGGGTTGTTGGGGTATGCTCTTCTGAACAGGTCTGTCTTTAGTGCTTTCTGGAAATTTAGGTGGTCGAGCATAGTTTTTACTGCTTTTGGCAGTGCGTTCCATAGTTGTGTGCTTAAGTAGGAAAAGCTGGATGCATAGGTGGATTTGTATTTGAGTCCTTTGCTGCTTGGGTAGTGGAGGTTTTGCAGATTTTGTGGTGTTTCTGGTTGGTAGGTCGATTGAGGTCTGTCATGTATCCTGGTGCCTCGCCGTAAATAATTTTATGAACAATCATGCAGATTTTGAAAGTGATCCGTTATTTGATTGGTAACCAATGCAGTTTTTCTCGGAGTGGTTTGGCGGTGTCAAAACGCGTTTTTCCAAATATAAGCCTGGCTGCTGTGTTTTGGGCGATCTGAAGTTTCTTTAGGATTTGATCCTTGCATCCCGCATAGATTCCATTACAGTAGTCTGTGTGGCTTAGTACCATTGACTGTACCAGGTTACGAAATATTTCCCTTGGGAAGAATGGTTCTCCGAGAACAAGCAGGCTGCTTGTTCTCACACTTGGGTCGACGTCCATGGCGGCCCCAGGAATGGCAATTTTTCAAAGCAAAAATGAACAAAGTTTGCGCGCACAGCGTGCATCGCGTATGCATGGCCATCTTCCCGCCTGTCGCGTGAGTGCTCCCACTTCCCTTTTTTCCGCGGTAGAGAATGGCTGCGCTTGTGGTCTTTCTCTTCAGCCCTTGGAACGAGCCTTCACCGGTTTTCAAAGTTTTACTTCGTTTTTAATTTTATTTCTTTTACCCTGTTCCCTTTATTAAAAAAAAAAAAATTTTCTTTTACCTCTTAGTTTTTGGCCTGGTTAAGTTTCCGTTCGCTTCCATTGCTGCCCTCTTAGGCCGCTCGTACGCATTTTCTCCTTTTTGTGTGCTTCCTTGAGCCAGAATCGCGGATTTTGATTTCGCCGCTGCTATTTTTCCGTCCATGTCATCGAGGACTCCCAGCGGCTTCAAGAAGTGTACTTGGTGCAGCCGGTCGATCTCGAGTACCGATCCCCACGGGTGTTGTCTTCAGTGCCTTGGGCCCGACCATCGCCCAGACGCATGTAAGTTGTGTCTTAGCCTGAAAAAGCGAACACAAGCGTCGAGAAAAGCTCTTTGAGACCGACTTTTCGGAGCTTCGACTGGTTCCTTGACGTCGACATCGGTACCGAGGTCGGCAGCGTCGATATCGGCACCGGAGATGGCATCGACTTCAGGAGCGCAGGTAATGGCTGTCTGGAGACCACCACACGCAGGAGCAGTGAGGCGTCGAGTGGGTCTCGAAGCCTGCTGTTGTACAGGCCCCACGGGACCGACCAGATTCGGACCCAACCCCAAGGAGGCGTGTGGATTCCACATCCTCGTCAGTACCGAGGAGTCTGCATGACGTGCATCGAGCGAAGGCGAAGAAGCATCGTCATCAGACTCCTTCCAAGCACTGTACCGAGAGCTCCGGGGCGTCGAAGGATTCAGCACCCGTGAAAAGCGCCGACACTGAGAGGAACGCTCAGCCTCCGTTCAAGAGGTGTCGTTCTTCGGGCAGCCCAGTACCGCCTCCTCAACCTCCACAGATTCTGACACCAATTCCTATACCAACCCCGCAGCCTTGCTCGATGGCGACTCTAGACGAGCACATCTGAGCCCTTCTTCCAGGTCTTCTGGAGGGGTTGCTGCGTCAGTCTGCTCCGGTGCCGGGGGTGCTTGCGCCCTCTGTACCGTCGGTGGAAGCGGTGGTGAGATCCCCGATGCCAGTACCGCCTGTGGCATTGGCGTCGGCTGCCACCCAGGTCGATTCCCCGTCAACATCGATGGAGGGAGCTTCATCGCCGCCAACACGGGAGTCGACCTCTCGACATCACCATTGAGGTCATGGTTCCTCGGCGTCAAGATGGGCCCAGTTTAGGACTGTAGTTAAGGAACTCCTGTCCGACACCGATGAGGATGCGTCGTGTGATGAAGGGGAGGATCCCAGGTATTTCGCTTCTGAGGAGTCTTGTGGTCTTCCTTCCTTCTGATCCTACTCCTTCACCAGAAAGAAAGCTTTCTCCCCCAGAGAGTCTTTCTTTCTCTTCATTTGTCCGGGAAATGTCTGTGACCATTCCCTTCCCAGTGGTATGTGGGGATGAGACCAGGACTGGGATGCTCGAGGTCCTGGACTATCCTTTGCCACCTATGGGGTCATCCACGGTTCCTTTGCATAATGTGGAGGAGTGACCTAGTGGTTAAGGTGGTGGACTTTGGTCCTGGGGAACTGAGGAACTGAGTTCGATTCCCACTTCAGGCACAGGCAGCTCCTTGTGACTCTGGGCAAGTCACTTAACCCTCCATTGCCCCATGTAAGCCGCATTGAGCCTGCCATGAGTGGGAAAGCGCGGGGTACAAATGTAACAAAAATGAAAAAAAAATAAATGTGAAGCCATTAAGTAATCCCACCATTCCCAAGAAAGCTGAGTCCCAATATCGGATTCACGGAGAACATGAGTTGATGAAGTCGTAGTTACCTCACGACTCTATGGTTGTGGATTCCGCTCTCAAGAGAGCCAGGAGTTCTAGAGACTTTGCCTTGGTGCCCCCAGGAAGAGAATCTAGAACCTGGACTCTTTTGGGAGGAAGGCTTATCAGGGCTCTATGCTTGCGGCCGAAATTCAATCAGCTCTACACGAGCATTCACTTGAGGAACACGGTGAAGCAACTGGCGGACTTGGTTGATAAGCTGCCTCCGGAGCATGCCAAGCCTTTTCAGGAGGTGGTCAGGCAGCAGAAGGCCTGTCGTAAATTCCTGTCTAGGTGTGCTTACGATACTTTTGATGTTGCATCCAGAATCGCTGCCCAAGGTATAGTGATGCGCAGACTCTCATGGCTGCATGCCTCTGACCTGGACAATCGAGTCCAGCAGCAGATTACGGATGTCCCTTGCTGGGGGGGATAACATTTTTGGTGAGAAGGTCGAGCAAGTGGTTGATCAGATCACGCAGTGGGAAACCGCTATGGAAAATCTCTCCCGCTAGGCGCCTTCTGCTTCTACCTCATTTGGTAGACAATTTTTCCGGGGAAGAAAGAATGCTCCCTACACCTATAACAAGCGTAGATACAATCCTCCTCCTCGACAGCCTTCTCAGGCTCATCCCCAGTGCGCTTGTTCTCATCAACAGTGTGTGCCAAGACAGGCCCCTGTAGCTCCCCAGCAAAAGCAAGGGACGGGCTTTTGACTGGCTGCAGCTGAGCATAGCCGCTGTTCAAGTGTCCGTGCCGGACGACTTACCAGTCAGAGGGAGGTTAAAGTTTTTTCACCAAAGGTTGCCTGTCATAACTTCCGATCGGTAGGTTCTTCAAATAGTCCGGTTAGGATAGTCCCTCAATTCGATATCCAGGCCTCCAAATTGCCCACCGGGAGCTCAGTCTTTCAGCTTCCAGCACAGGCAGGTACTTGCAGAGGAACTCTCCGCCCTTCTCGAGCCCGTTCCACCAGGGCAAGAAGGGTTGGGATTCTATTCCAGGTACTTCTTGTGCAAAAGCAAACAGGAGGGATGCATCCCATCCTAGACCTAAGGGCCCTGAACAAATTCCTAGTCCGAGAAAAGTTCAGGATGGTTTCCCTGGGCACTTTTCTCCCCATGATTCAGGAAAATGATTGGCTATGCTCTCTGGACTTAAAGGATGCTTATACACACATCCCGATACTTCCAGCTCACAGGAAGTATCTTCGATTCCATCTGGGAGCGCAGCACTTCCAGTATTGTGTGCTGCCCTTTGGTCTGGTGTCTGCGCCCAGGGTCTTCACAAAATGCCTGACAGTAGTTGTAGCGTCGCTATGCAGACTGGGAGTACATGTGTTCCCTTATCTCGACGATTGGCTGGTGAAGAACACCTCAGAGGCAGGGGCTCTACAGTCCATGCAGATGACTATTCAACTGCTGGAGCTACTCGGGTTTGTTATAAATTACCCCCAAGTCCTATCTTTTCCCTTTTCAGCAACTGGAATTTATAGGAGCTCTGGGACTCACAGACGGCTCGCACCTATCTTCCCAAGGCGAGAGCAGACAATCTTCTGTCTCTAGTTTCCTTGGCCAGAGCGTCTCAGCGGATCACAGCTCGGCAGATGTTGAGACTTCTAGGCCATATGGCCTCCACAGTTCATGTGACTCCCATGGCGCGTCTTCACATGAGATCGGCTCAATGGACTCTAGCTTCCCAGTGGTATCAAGCTGCGGGGGATCTAGAGGATGCAATCCAGCTGTCCACCGATTTTCACAATTCCCTTCAGTGGTGAACAATTTGACCCAATTTGGTCTTGGGACGTCCCTTTCAAATTCCTCAGCCACAAAAAGTGCTGACAACGGATGCATCCCTCCTGGGGTGGGGAGCTCATGTCGATGGGCTTCACACTCAGGGAGTTTGGTCCCTCCAGGAAAAAGGTCTTCAGATCCATCTCCTGGAGTTGCGAGCGGTCTGGAACGCTCTAAAGGCTTTTAGAAATCGGTTGTCCAATCAAGTCATCCTAATTCAAACAGACAATCAGGTTGCGATGTACTACATCAACAAGCAGGGTGGCACCGGATTTCGCCCCCTGTGTTGGGAAGCCGTCCAGATGTGGCTTTGGGCTCGCTGTCACGGCATGTTTCTCCAAGCCACATATTTGGCAGGCGTAAACAACAGTCTGGTCGACAGGTTGAGCAAGATAATGCAACCTCACGAGTGGTCGCTCAACATGGGCGTTGTACTCAAGATCTTCAGAGAGTGGGGCACCCCCTTGGTGGATCTTTTTGTCACTCAGCTCAATCACAAGGTCCCTCAGTTCTATTTCAAACTTCAGGCCCACGACAGACTAGCGTCGGACGCCTTTTTCCTTCATTGGGGGATGGGCCTTCTGTATGCATATCCTCCCATACCTCTGGTGGGGAAGACTTTGCTGAAACTCAAGCAAGACTGCGGAACCATGATTCTGATTGCTCCCTTCTGGCCGCATCAGATTTGGTTCCCTCTTCTTCTGGAGTTGTCTCCAAAGAACCGTGGAGATTGGAGTGTTTTCCAACCCTCATTACTCAGAACGAGGGAGCGCTTCTGCATCCCAACCTCCAATCTCTGGCTCTCACGGCCTGGATGTTGAGAGCGTAGAATTCGCTTCCTTGGGTCTTTCTGAGGATGTCTCCTGGGTTTTGCTTGCTTCCAGGAAAGATTCCATGCAGCGGTGTTATTTTTTAAAATGGAGGAAATTTGCCGTCTGGTGTGACAGCAAGGCCCTAGATCTTCGCTCTTGTCCTACACAGACCCTGTTTGAATACCTTCTACACTTGTCAGAGTCTGGTCTCAAGACCAACTCCGTAAGGGTTCATCTTAGTGCAATTAGTGCTTTTCATTGTCGTGTAGAAGGTAAGCCTATCTCTGAACAGCCTTTAGTAGTTCGCTTCATGAGAGGTTTGCTTTTGTCAAAGACCCCTGTCAGACCTCCACCAGTGTTATGGGATCTCAACGTCATTCTCACCCAGCTCATGAAGCCTCCTTTTGAGCTACTGAATTCCTGCCATCTGAAGTATTTGACCTGGAAGGTTATTTTCTTGGTGGCCGTTACTTCAGCTCGTAGAGTCAGTGAGCTTCAAGCCTTGGTAGTGCATGCTCCTTATCTCAAGTTTCATCACAGCCGAGTAATCCTCCGCATGCACCCTAAGTTCTTGCCGAAGGTGATGTTGGAGTTCCATCTGAACCAGCCAATTGTCTTGCCAACAATTTTTCCCTGTCCTCATACCCGCCCTGCTGAACGTCAATTGCACACCTTGGACTGCAAGAGAGCATTGGCCTTTTACGTGGAGCGGACAAGCCCCTTCAGACAGTCCGCCCAGTTGTTTGTTTCTTTTGATCCCAACAGAAGGGGAGTCGCAGTATGGAAACTTGCCATTTCCAATTGGCTAGCAGATTACATTTCCTTCACTTATGCCCAAGCTGGGCTGACTCTTGAGGGTCATGTCACGACTCATAGTGTCAGAGCCATGGCGACGTCGGTGGCTCACTTGAAGTCAGCCACGATAGAAGAGATTTGCAAGGCTGCAATGTGGTCATCAGTCCACACATTCACATCTCACTACTGCCTTCAGCAGGATACCCGACGCAACAGTCAGTTTGGGCAGTCGGTGTTGCAGAATCTGTTTGGGGTTTAGAATCCAACGCCACCCCCCTAGGCCCATTTTTATTCTGTTCAAGGCTGCACTCTGTTAGATGTTCTGGTTTTTAGGTCAATCCTTATGTCCTCGCCGTTGTGAGGCCCAATTGACCTTTCTTTGTTGTTTTGAGTGAGCCTGGGTGCTATGGATACCCCAGGTGTGAGAACAAGCAGCAGCCTGCTTGTCTTCTGAGAAAGCGAAGATACATACGTGTAGCAGGTGTTCTCCGAGGACAGCAGGCTGATTGTTCTCACAAACCCGCCCACCTCCCCTTTGGAGTTGTTGTTGTTGTTTCTTGCTTTTGGATATAACTAAGCAGGAGGAGTCATGCGACAGGAGGGAAGACAGCTGCGCGATGTGCGCGCCCCGTGCACCAGAAGGCTCTGGCAAAACTTTGTTGATTTTTGCTTTGAAAAATTGCCTTCCTGGGGCCGCCGTGGATGTCGTCTCAAGTGTGAAAACAGCCTGCTGTCCTCGGAGAACACATGCTACAGGTATGTATCTTCGTTTTTCAGGTGTTTGAGTTTCCACATTGAGAAAAACATTTTCTGTATGGTGGATTTCGCTTGGGTCTCTAGTGATAGGCTACGGTAAATTGTTACTCCGAGAATTTTCAGACTGTCTGAGATAGGGAGGGTGTATCCTGGGGTGTTAATGTTTGTAGGTTTGTATGTATTGTATTGGGATGAGATGATGAGACTGTGTGTTTTTTCTGTATTGAGTTTTAATTGGAATGCATTTGCCCATGAGTTCATAATGTTTAGGCTGAGCTTGATTTTGTTGGTGATTTCTGCCTGATCATGTTTGTATGGGATGTAGAATGTAACAAATACATGTTACCATTGTTTTAAAAGGAATTTAGAGTGGCATAAGAGCTGCTTGCTCTCTTTCCTGGCTGTCTACATTCAACTAATCCTACTCCATGATGTTATCACCATAAGAACATAAGAATAGCCATACTGGGTCAGTCCAATGGTCCATCTCGCCCAGTATCCTGTTTCCACCAGTGGCCAATCCAGGTCACAAGTACCTGGCAGAAACCTAATTAGTAGCAACATTCAATGCTACCAATACTGGGGCAAGCAGTGGATTCCCCCAAGTCCATCTCAATAATACTGTGGACTTTTCCTCCAGGAATTGTCCAAACCATTTTTAAACCCAGATACGTTCATTGCTGTTACCACATCCTCTGGCAGCAAGTACCAGAGCATAACTATTCTTTGAGTGAAAAAATATTTCTTCCTGTTAGTTGTAAAAATATTTCCATGTAATTTCAAGTGTCCCCTGGTCTTTGTATTTTTTTGAAAGAGTGAAAAATCCATTCACTTTTACCTGTTTTACACGATTTTGTAGACCTCAATAATATCCCCCCTCAGCTGTATCTTTAAGAACATAAGTATTGCCATACTGAGACAGACCGAAGATCCATCAAGCCCATCATCCTGTTTCCAGCAGTGGCCAATCCAGGTTACAAATATCTGGCAAGATCCCAAACCAGTACAATACATTTTATGCTGCTTATCCTAGAAATAAGCAATAATGTCTTATGGACTTTTAAGAAGCTATCCAAACCTTTTTTTAAACCCGCTAAGCTAACTGCTTATACTATATTTTCTGGCAACGAATTCCAGAGTTTAATTACATGTTAAGAAATATTTTCTGTGATTCGTTTTAAATTTACTAGTTTTTAGCTTCATTGTGTACCCCCTAGCCTTTCCTCATACAGGAGGTGTTCCATCCCCTTTATCATTTTGGTCGCTCTTTGAATCTTCTCTAATTCTACTATATCTTTTTTAAGATACAGTGACCAGAATTGAACGCAATACTCAAGGTCAAGTTGCACCTTGGAGCAATACAGAGGCATTATAATATTCTTGGTCTTATATTGCATCCCTTTCCTAATAATTCCTAGCATCCTGTTTGCTTTTTTGACCAGTATGCATATTAAATTATCTAGCATACTTTAAGCTAGGGCTGTACATTTAACGCATTAATAATGAGATTAATGCATTTTAATGTTTAGCGTGCATTAAAATTTTTAAACCACATTAATGACAAGCTTCAATTCCACCATTCCTCTTTTTTTTTCCCCACCCTAAGTTTTCTGCTGCTTCTCTCACCCGCTCTGTCACTGAACCATGCTGCTTCTCTCAGTGCTCCAAGCCTGTCTCTGTAGCGTCCTTCCTCCTCTTACAGAACTTCCTGTTTCCAGGCAGTACACTACAAAGAGAGGCTTGGGGCAGAGGCATAAGCACAGTGGTGTGCTGGTAAATTTTTAACAGGTTCTCTCCCCGGGTATAGCCAGCCCTGCAATTTGTGGGGGGGTGTGTGGGGGGGAGCGCGGCGCAGAGGTGGGCTGGGGACCCCAGTCCACCTCTGCACTCCCCCCCTCCCAAAAAAAAAAAATAAAAAATTGCAGTGCTGGCTATACCCAGGGAGAGAGCCTGGGGGAGGGGGGGCGAGGCAATGCATTACTCCAGGGGAAAAAAAAAAGATTTCAAATGCTCCCAGGTTCCAATCTAATTCATGTTTAATGTGCGATAAAATGCCATAAATATAAGTAAACTAGTGAAAAAGGCCCATTTCTGAAACGATTGAAACGGGCGCTAGGAAGGTGTTTCCTCAGAGTGTGTATGTCTGAAAGAGTGTGTGTGAGAGTGAGTGTATGAGAGAGAGAGTGAATATTCGAGTGTGTGTGTGTGACAGAGAGAGAGTGAGACTGGGTGTGTGTGAGAGAGAGTGAGACTGGGTGTGTGTGTGTGTGATAATGAGAGTCTGTGGGGGGAGGGTCCCCCCTCCCCTCTCCTCTCCTCTCCTCACTCCCTCCCAGTTCCAGTGTGGTCCATCCAGTTCCAGGGTTGTTGTCACTCCCCACCCCCCCCTTCCATGGTCATCCCTACCTTCCAGTTCCAGGTTTGGTCCCTCCCTACTTCTCAGTTCCTGGTCCCCCACTCCCTCCCTCCAGGTTCCAGCTTCTTCCCTCTGTGTTTGATGATCCTCCCTCCCTCCCTGTTTCTGGATCCCTTCGTCCGTCACAGTTGGAGGGTCCTCTCTCCCTCCCAGTTCCAGAGTGCTCCCTGACTTCTCTGCCTTTTCTCCTACATTGCCCTGCCATGCAGCATCTGTCCCCATGAACCCCATGTCCATCATCATTCCCTTTCTGTTCCCATCCATGGCCCTCCCCATGAGTTCTGCGGTCGCCCTTGCCCCCGAGATCGCCGGTCACCGCGCCCCCCTCCCCCCCAGCATCTTACCCCCGTTATAAAGTGCTGCACGCAGCAGGCCAGGCCATCCATGCCCCTCCCCCTGAGCTCTCCAGTCGCCCTTGCCCCTGAG
This sequence comes from Microcaecilia unicolor, assembly GCF_901765095.1. Lineage (NCBI taxonomy): Eukaryota > Metazoa > Chordata > Amphibia > Gymnophiona > Siphonopidae > Microcaecilia > Microcaecilia unicolor. Next base: position 107,224,555 of record NC_044041.1, on the reverse strand, counting down.
ATCGGCGGTCACCATTTCCATCCTTGGCCCACAGAAGCTCCGGTCTAGTGCTGCACGCAGTACGCCTCGCCAGCCCAGCAGTTCGCTTCCTTTCGGGTCGTCTTCCCTCCTTGTGTCCCGCCCTCTTGTGACGTTATTTCCAGAAGGGCGGGATACAGGGAGGGAAGAAGACCCGAAGAGAAGCGATATGAGAAGCAGTGTTCGTTCATTGGAGGGGGTGTGGTCCGTTGCTAGGAAGGGGGGGGCGGGTGGAGCGGCGAAGTTGTGGGCGTAGCGGTGGCATCGGTGGGTGAGCGAGCGAGCGACCTGGGGCGGGTAGCGGCCAGAGGCTTTGGGGGATGTTTTCCGCAGGAAAGCGTGTTGTTCTCAGGTTCGTGCCGGGGGAGTCTTGGGGGGGGGGGGCAGTAATGCGAAGGGAGGGGGGTGTTGAAATTGGAGGGAGGGGTGAGTGTTGAAGTCAGTGGGAGGGACGGGAGGGGCGTTGAAGTGGCAGCGTTGGAGGAAGAGAGTGACATCTGTGTGGGTGGGGGCGTGTTCGGGTGGTTCGAACGATCCCTTCACTGTTATAGCTCCGCCCTCGACGTCATAATGTTTGACGCGAGGGCAGGGCAGAGAGACATTGTGAGTGGGATGGCTTCACCACCATGAATCCATGAACCCTTCAGCCTGGGAGTGACGTCAGATGGCTTCAGAACGTTGTCTTCAGAACGTTGAGGGTGCGTTTTATTATAGTAGATAAATACATGGAAACTCTGAATGTTGAGCACCTGATTCTCATAACATGTCTGTTTTAGTGGCTCTTTACCAGAAGGAAAAAAAAATGTCCGCACGAATATAATACATGCTAGGGTGTCCCTATAACCAGCACTTCCAAATGACACACTGATTTTCGATTTATAACAAATTACTACTCTACCTATGAAAAGTTATTCCCTAATTATACTTCCTCTGTATACATCAGTATGCACAAGCCGGCATGTTTGAAAATATAACTTTTTACAGTATCCTCCCCACGGTCCCCACCCCACCCACCTATTCCAGGCCTCTTCCCTGATACCCCAAGTTGCAGGGTGCCCTCCTGGCACATACCTGAAGCCTCCTTGGTGGTCTAGTAGATTCTTCAGGGCAGGAAATATCCCCAGTCTTTCCTGTCTGCTGCTGGCGCTGACCCTCCTCCTGAATCCTGCAGCATCTTCTTTAAAATGGCTGCCGAGACTTAAAATGGCTCCTTCCCCCTCTGCCTCCCCTGACCAATCACAACTTACTCTTGGTTCTCCAACCTGCAGCAGAAGTCTCAGCAGCCATTTTTAAAGAGTATGCAGCAGCGGGAGGATCAGCACTGGCAGCAGACAGGAAAGACTGGGGATGATTCCTGCCCTGAAGAATCCACTAGACCACCAGGGTGGCTGCCTTCAGGTATGTGCTGGGACCCTGTGGCTCAGGGGAGGAGAGGCAAACTTGCTCGCCCTGCCTGAATAACCAGCTTGCAAAATGTTAAAAAATGTAACAACCAGTTCCGCACACCAGTGGATAAGCAGCATGGTCAGCGCTGCAGGTTAGAGGGCCTAGAAGTGTCATGGAAAAAGGAGGGGGAGAGAGAGAGATACCGGGGGGGGGGGGGGGGGGGGGGCTTGACAAAACCCCAGAAAGCTCCAATTTCTCTTACCACCTTCTCTGAAGCTGCACGTTAGTGCAGTCACATCCACAGCACCCCCACCCTTGTCCTGCACTGATCGAAAGTGAAGGAAAAAGTGGCTCGTGTCAGGTCGCAGCACCCTCCTCTGCGGCTTTGGCGCTAAGAGTAAAATTTGAACCACTTGGTTCAAACTTTACATTTAGCGCCGGGACGACAGAGGAGGGTGCTCTGAGCTGATGCAAAGCTGCTCTTTCCTTCTGCTTCCAATCAATGCCCAGGGTAGGTGGTTGGCAAGGGAGCAGGATACGAGTGTGCCACCGAGGGGGGGGGGGGGGGGGGGCAAGAGGTTAATGTCTGCTGTGCCGGTGGGGGGGGGGGATGGGGCAGGACAGAGCAAACAGGGCAGCAGGGGGCAAGAGAGTGTAAAAGGTGACTGGCTGCATGCTTGGGTGGAGGGGAGTGCTGGGTGTCTGTGTACTTTGGAGGAAGGGAGCATCAGGTGTCTGTGTGCCTTGGGGAGAGAGGGGGAGAACGCTTGGGTGTCTGTGTGCCTTATTGGGGGGGAGGAGCGCTGGGTGTCTGTGCTTTGGGAGGAAGGGATGGAGGGAGAGAACGCTGGGTGTATGTGTGCTGGAATGCAGGAGCTGGGAGGGATGTGCAGATTGAGGAGAGAGAAATTTGGAAAGAGGTATGGGGTTTTGTGGAATAGAAATAGGGAGAGAGATGGGGAGGGGGTTGTTTGAGAGGGGCAGATGCTGGAAATAGGTGATGGAAAAAAACAAAGAAGGGATATGGTGAGGGAAGGGAAGAAATGGTGCCCCATAGAGGGGAGAGGAGATGGTGCCCTTAGAGAGGAGGGCAAGAGGAGAGATGGAAACTAAATAGATTTGAGGAGAAAGAAAAATGGAAGAAAGCTGAATGTGAAAGATGGATATAGTCCAGGAAGTGACTGAGAAGAAAAAAAGAAATGGTGATTAGGCAGGAGTCCCTAGAAACAGAGTTTAGAGCAAGAGAAGCAGAACCAGAGACAGGGAACGAGATGATTAGACAGATAAAATCCACTAGACAGCAAATGTAAGATAAATGATTTTATTTTTAGTTTAGTAATCGAAATGTCAGTTTTGAGAATTTATATCTGCTATCTGTATATTTCACTGTACAGAAGGAAATGAGGGGAATGTTTTATGGGACCAAACATGCGATTAAAAAATTTAATCGCCATTCATGTACAGACCGGCTTTGAATGTATCCAGCGATGCCGCATGCACACCCTCATTATTAGTAATATGTAATTTATCTTCTCCGAGGACAAGCAGGCTGCTTGTTCTCACTGATGGGTGACGTCCACGGCAGCCCCTCCAATCGGAATCTTCACTAGCAAAGTCCTTTGCTAGTCCTCGCGCGCCTGTGCGCACCGCGCATGCGTGGCCGTCTTCCCGCCCGAAACCGGCTCGAGCCGGCCAGTCTTCTTTTGTCCGCACTCGGTACGGTCGTGTTTTCGCCGTGTCGAGCCCCGGAAAGTCGACCTCGCGCGTCCTTTTTCGACGTGTTTTTTCTTTGGAAAATCCTTAAAAACTGTTCGGGAAGTGCTCCGGAAGCCCTCTCGGGTTTCTTTTTGCCCCTTCCCGTATTTTCAGATTTTGCCCCGGTAAGTTTTCTTTCGTCGTCGGGGTAGGCCTCTTTTCGGCCTCGGTCGAGATTTTTCTCCCTCAAAGTTTTGGTGCACATTTTCGCCATTTCGGCTTTTGATTTCGTCGGCGTGATTTTTCCGCCCATGACATCGAAGCCTTCCAGCGGCTTCAAGAAGTGCACCCAGTGCGCCCGGGTAATCTCGCTCACTGACAGGCACGCGTCGTGTCTTCAGTGTCTGGGGGCCGAGCACCGCCCTCAGGCCTGTAGTCTGTGTTCCCTTTTGCAAAGGCGGACTCAGGTAGTGAGATTGGCCCAGTGGAACGTTTTGTTCTCGGGCTCTTCATCGGCACCGGGGGTATCGAGTGCATCGACGTCTTCAGCGTCCAGAGCTTCATCCTCGGCCGCCAGTGCATCGACTGCATCGAGGCATCGGCCCTCTGCATCGGCGCCGAGACATCGGATAGCTGCATCGACGTCGGTGGTACCGGGACCTCGTCTGCTGATGTCGTCGGACGGTGGTGCATCGTCTGGAGTGCAGGTGAGGGCTGTCCATTCCCCTGCTGGTGGCGGTGAGCCTTCGGGTGGGTCTCCCCCTATCCTGAGGGCTCCTGCGGTACAGCCCCCCCGAGACCGACCTCCTTCGGCCTCGGCCCCGAGGAAGCGACGGCTGGATTCTACGTCCTCCTCGTCGGTACCGGGAAGCTCCGGTGACATGCTTCGTTCCAAGAAGTCGAAGAAGCATCGTCACCGGTCCCCTTCCCGTGTCGGTACCGAGAGCTCTGGGTCGCCGAGGGAGTCGGCACCCAGCAGGCATCGGCACCGAGAGGACCGCTCACCATCTGTTCAGGAGGTGTCGATGCGCTCCACTCTGGACAGCCCAGAACAGCCTCCACGCCCGGAACAGGTTCTGACGTCGACGCCTGCATCGACTTCCATGCCTTTCTCTGCAGCCGCTCTGAACGAGAGCCTCCGGCCCGTTCTTCCAGAGATCCTGGGAGAGCTGTTGCGCCCTACCCCTCCGGTACCGGCGGTGCTTGCACCACCGGTACCGTCGAGCGTGGCGCCGGCTGGCCCATCGCCCGAGGTGAGGTCTCCGGAGCTTCGCCGATGCGGGCGAGGGAGTCTACCTCTCGACGCCCCCATTGTGGATGTGGCTCCACGGAGTCGAGTCGGGCACGGTTGCAGACACAGGTCCGGGAGCTTGTGTCTGACACCGAGGGTGAGGCCTCGTGGGAGGAGGAAGAAGACCCCAGATATTTCTCTGACGAGGAGTCTGAGGGTCTTCCTTCCGATCCCACTCCCTCTCCTGAAAGACAGCTTTCTCCTCCTGAGAGTCTGTCTTTCGCTTCCTTTGTCCGGGAGATGTCTACGGCCATCCCCTTCCCGGTGGTTGTGGAGGACGAGCCCAGGGCTGAAATGTTTGAGCTCCTGGACTATCCTTCTCCACCTAAGGAAGCGTCCACTGTTCCCTTGCACCATGTCCTAAAAAAGACATTGCTTGCGAACTGGACAAAACCCTTAACTAATCCCCACATCCCCAAGAAGATCGAGTCCCAGTACCGGATCCATGGGGACCCAGATCTGATGCGCACCCAGTTGCCTCATGATTCTGGAGTTGTGGATCTGGCCCTAAAGAAGGCTAAGAGTTCTAGGGAGCATGCTTCGGCGCCCCCGGGCAAGGACTCTAGAACCTTAGACTCCTTTGGGAGGAAGGCCTACCATTCTTCTATGCTCGTGGCCAAAATTCAGTCTTACCAGCTCTACACGAGCATACACATGCGGAACAATGTGCGGCAGTTGGCGGGCTTGGTTGATGCGCTCCCCCCTGAGCAAGCCAAGCCTTTTCAGGAGGTGGTCAGGCAGCTGAAGGCGTGCAGAAAATTCCTGGCCAGAGGGGTGTATGACACCTTTGATGTTGCGTCCAGGGCCGCTGCTCAAGGTGTGGTGATGCGCAGGCTCTCATGGCTGCGTGCCTCCGACCTGGAGAATAGAATCCAGCAGCGGATTGCGGACTCGCCTTGCCGTGCGGATAACATTTTTGGAGAGAAAGTCGAACAGGTGGTAGAGCAGCTCCACCAGCGGGACACCGCATTCGACAAGTTCTCCCGCCGGCAGCCTTCAGCCTCTACCTCTACAGGTAGAAGATTTTTTGGGGGAAGGAAGACTGTTCCCTACTCTTCTGGCAAGCGTAGGTACAATCCTCCTTCTCGACAGCCTGCGGCCCAGGCTAAGCCCCAGCGCGCTCACTCTCGTCAGCAGCGTGCGCCTCAGCAAGGCCCCTCTGCTCCCCAGCAAAAGCAAGGGGCGAGCTTTTGACTGGCTCCAGCAGAGCATAGCCGACATCCAAGTGTCAGTGCCGGGCGACCTGCCAGTCGGAGGGAGGTTGAAAGCTTTTCACCAAAGGTGGCCTCTCATAACCTCCGATCAGTGGGTTCTCCAAATAGTCCGGCAAGGATACACCCTCAATTTGGCCTCAAAACCTCCAAATTGTCCACCGGGAGCTCAGTCTTACAGCTTCCAGCACAAGCAGGTACTTGCAGAGGAACTCTCCGCCCTTCTCAGCGCCAATGCGGTCGAGCCCGTGCCATCCGGGCAAGAAGGGCTGGGATTCTATTCCAGGTACTTCCTTGTGGAAAAGAAAACAGGGGGGATGCGTCCCATCCTAGACCTAAGGGCCCTGAACAAATATCTGATCAAAGAAAAGTTCAGGATGCTTTCCCTGGGCACCCTACTTCCCATGATTCAGGAAAACGATTGGCTATGCTCTCTGGACTTGAAGGATGCCTACACACACATCCCGATACTGCCAGCTCACAGACAGTATCTGCGATTTCAGCTGGGCACATGTCACTTCCAGTACTGTGTGCTACCCTTTGGGCTCGCCTCTGCGCCCAGGGTGTTCACAAAGTGCTTGGCTGTAGTAGCAGCAGCACTTCGCAGACTGGGGGTGCACGTGTTCCCATATCTCGACGATTGGCTGGTGAAGAACACGTCCGAGGCAGGAGCCCTGCAGTCCATGCAGATGACTATTCGCCTCCTGGAGCTACTGGGGTTTGTGATAAATTACCCACAGTCCCATCTTCTCCCAGCGCAGAGACTCGAATTTATAGGAGCTCTGCTGGATTCTCGGACGGCTCGCGCCTATCTCCCAGAGGCGAGAGCCAACAACTTGTTGTCCCTCGTCTCGCGGGTGCGAGCGTCCCAGCAGATCACAGCTCGGCAGATGTTGAGATTGCTGGGCCACATGGCCTCCACAGTTCATGTGACTCCCATGGCCCGCCTTCACATGAGATCTGCTCAATGGACCCTAGCTTCCCAGTGGTTTCAGGCTGCTGGGGATCTAGAAGACGTGATCCACCTGTCCACGAGTTTTCTCGAATCCCTGTGTTGGTGGACGATATGGTCCAATTTGACTCTGGGACGTCCTTTCCAAATTCCTCAGCCACAAAAAGTGCTGACCACGGATGCGTCTCTCCTGGGATGGGGAGCTCATGTCGATGGGCTTCACACCCAAGGAAGCTGGTCCCTCCAGGAACGCGATCTACAGATCAATCTTCTGGAGTTGCGAGCGATCTGGAACGCTCTGAAGGCTTTCAGAGATCGGCTGTCCCACCAAATTATCCAAATTCAGACAGACAACCAGGTTGCCATGTACTATGTCAACAAGCAGGGGGGCACCGGATCTCGCCCCCTGTGTCAGGAAGCCGTCAGCATGTGGCTCTGGGCTCGCCGTCACGGCATGGTGCTCCAAGCCACATATCTGGCAGGCGTAAACAACAGTCTGGCCGACAGACTGAGCAGGATTATGCAACCTCACGAGTGGTCGCTCAACTCCCGAGTGGTGCGCCAGATCTTCCAAGCGTGGGGCACCCCCTTGGTGGATCTCTTCGCATCTCGAGCCAACCACAAAGTCCCTCAGTTCTGTTCCAGGCTACAGGCCCACGGCAGACTGGCATCGGATGCCTTCCTCCTGGATTGGGGGGAAGGTCTGCTGTATGCTTATCCTCCCATTCCTCTGGTGGGGAAGACTTTGTTGAAACTCAAGCAAGACCGAGGCACCATGATTCTGATTGCTCCTTTTTGGCCGCGTCAGATCTGGTTCCCTCTTCTTCTGGAGTTATCCTCCGAAGAACCGTGGAGATTGGAGTGTTTTCCAACCCTCATCACGCAGGACGAAGGGGCTCTTCTGCATCCCAGCCTCCGGTCCCTGGCTCTCACGGCCTGGATGTTGAGAGCGTAGACTTTGCCTCTTTGGGTCTGTCAGAGGGTGTCTCCCGCATCTTGCTTGCTTCCAGGAAAGATTCCACTAAGAGGAGTTACTTCTTTCTATGGAGGAGGTTTGCCGTCTGGTGTGACAGCAAGGCCCTAGATCCTTGTTCTTGTCCTACACAGACCCTGCTTGAAAACCTTCTGCACTTGTCTGAGTCTGGTCTCAAGACCAACTCTGTAAGGGTTCACCTTAGTGCAATCAGTGCATACCATTACCATGTGGAAGGTAAGCCGATCTCGGGACAGCCTTTAGTTGTTCGCTTCATGAGAGGTTTGCTTTTGTCAAAGCCCCCTGTCAAACCTCCTACAGTGTCATGGGATCTCAATGTCGTTCTCACCCAGCTGATGAAACCTCCTTTTGAGCCACTGAACTCCTGCCATCTGAAGTACTTGACCTGGAAGGTCATTTTCTTGGTGGCAGTTACTTCAGCTCGTAGGGTCAGTGAGCTTCAGGCCCTGGTAGCCCAGACCCCTTACACCAAATTTCATCATAACAGAGTAGTCCTCCGCACTCACCCTAAGTTCCTGCCAAAGGTTGTATCGGAGTTCCATCTGAACCAGTCAATTGTCTTGCCAACATTCTTTCCCCGTCCTCATTCCTGCCCTGCTGAACGTCAGCTGCACACATTGGACTGCAAGAGAGCATTGGCCTTCTACCTGGAGCGGACACAGCCCAACAGACAGTCCGCCCATTTGTTTGTTTCTTTTGATCCCAATAGGAGGGGAGTGGCTGTGGGGAAACGCACCATATCCAATTGGCTAGCAGATTGCATTTCCTTCACTTACGCCAAGGCGGGGCTGGCTCTTGAGGGTCATGTCACGGCTCATAATGTTAGAGCCATGGCTGCGTCGGTAGCCCACTTGAAGTCAGCCTCCATTGAAGAAATTTGCAAAGCTGTGACGTGGTCATCTGTCCACACATTCACATCTCATTACTGCCTGCAGCAGGATACCCGACGCGACAGTCGGTTCGGGCAGTCAGTTCTTCAGAACCTGTTTGGGCTTTAGGATCCAACTCCACCCCCCGAGGGCCCTGTTTGTTCTGTTCCAGGCTGCTCTCTCAGTTAGTTGGTAAATTTTTTAGGTCAATCTCAGTTATGTCCTCGCCGTTGCGAGGCCCAATTGACCATGGTTGTTGTTTTGAGTGAGCCTGGGGGCTAGGGATACCCCATCAGTGAGAACAAGCAGCCTGCTTGTCCTCGGAGAAAGCGAATGCTACATACCTGTAGAAGGTATTCTCCGAGGACAGCAGGCTGATTGTTCTCACAAACCCGCCCGCCTCCCCTTTGGAGTTGTGTCTTCCCTTGTATTTGTCTTGCTACATATGAGATTGGCCGGCTCGAGCCGGTCTCGGGCGGGAAGATGGCCGCGCATGCGCGGTGCGCACAGGCGCGCGAGGACTAGCAAAGGACTTTGCTAGTGAAGATTCCGATTGGAGGGGCTGCCGTGGACGTCACCCATCAGTGAGAACAATCAGCCTGCTGTCCTCGGAGAATACCTTCTACAGGTATGTAGCATTCGCTTTTAAAATCGAATGTGGTACTGCAAGATTTGAGGGTGGCCAACGTAACGCAGATATTTAAAAAAGGTTCCAGAGGAGATCTAAGAAATTATAGACTGGTGAGCCTCACATCGGTGCTGGGCAAAATGATAGAGATTATTATAAAGAACAAAATTACAGAGCATATTCAAAAGCATGGATTAATGAGACAAAGCCAACATGGGTTTAGTGAAGGGAAATCGTGCCTCACCAATCTATTACATTTCTTTGAAGGGTTGGATAAAGGCGAGCCAGTTGATATTGTGTATCTAGATTTTCAAAAGGTGTATGACAAAGTACCACATGAAAGACTCCAGAAGAAATTGGAGAGTCATGGGATAGGAGTTAGTGTCCTATTATGGATTAAAAACTGGTTAAAAGATAGAAAACAGAGAGTAGGGTTAAATGGTCAGTATTCTCAATGGAGAAGGGTAGATAGTGGGGTTCCCCAGGGGTCTGTGCTGGGACCGCTGCTTTTTAACATATTTATAAATGATCTAGAGATGGGAGTAACTAGTGAGGTAATTAAATTTGTTGATGACACAAAGTTATTCAAAGTTGTTAAATTGCAAGAGGATTGTGAAAAATTACGAGACTAGGAGACTAGGCATCTAAATGGCAGATGACGTTTAATGTGAACAAGGCAAAGTGATGCATGTGGGAAAGAGGAACCTGAATTATAGCTATGTAATGCAAGGTTCCATGTTAGGAGTCACCGACCAAGAAAGGTATCTAGGCGTCGTCATTGATGATAGGTTGAAATCCTCTGCTCAGTGTGCTGCGATGGCTAAGAAAGCAAATAGAATGTAAGGTATATTAGGACAGGAATGGAAAACAAAAGTGAGGATGTTACAATGCTTTATCAGTCCATGGTGCAACCTCACCTCAAATATTGTGTTCAGTTCTGGTCACCGCATCTCAAAAAAGATATAATGGAATTAGAAAAGGTACAGAGAAGGGCAACAAAAATGATAAAAGGGATGGGACGACTTCCCTATGAGGCTGAAGCGGCTAGGGCTCATCAGCTCGGAGAAAAGACGGCTGAGGGGAGATATGATAGAGGTCTATAAAATAATGAGTGGAGTGGATCGGGTAGACATGAATCGTTTGTTTACTCTTTCCAAAAATACTAGGACTAGGCATGCAATGAAGCTACAAAGTAGTAAATTTTAAAACGAATCAGAGAAAACTTTTCTTCACTCAATGTGTAATTAAACTCTGGAATTCGTTGCCAGAGAATGTGGTCAAGGCGGTTAGCTTAGTGGGATTTAAAAAAGGTTTGGACAGCTTCCTAAAGGAAAAGTCCATAGACTGTTATTAAAATGGACTTGGGGAAAATCCACTATTTCTGGGATAAGCAACATAAAATGTATTGAACTTTTTGGTATCTTTCCAGGTATTTGAGATCTGGAATGGCTACTGTTGGAAACAGGACACTGGGCTTGATGGAACTTTGGTCTGTCCCAGTGTGGCAATACTTATGTACTTATGTAGTGAGTTCCCCTTTTGAACCATTGGAAATGAACACCTGCAAGGACCTTACCCTGAAAATGGTGTTTTTAGTGGGCATTTCCTCAGCACGGTCGATTTCGGAGCTGCAGGCTTTGTCTTGTAGAGCTCCTTTCTTGTCCTTTTCCAAGGAAAAGATTTCGCTGAAGCTGGTTCTGTCCTTTTTGCCCAAGGTTATGGTGGTCATGGCGGCGGCGTTGAGAAAGCAAGGTATCTTGGTCCATCTGTATCTCGACAATTGGCTGATTCGAGCCAAGTCAAGGCAGGAGAGTGCAGAGGCGACCTTGCGAGTAGTGAGTTTCTTGGAGTCGCTCGGCTGGGTGGTGGACAAGGACAAGAGTCACCTCGTCCTGTCGCAGTCCCTGGAGTTATCTAGGGGTCCAGTTCGACACGTCGAAGGGGCTGGTGTTCCTACCTTAAACTCGGATTGCCAAGATGCAGGCCCTAATTCGTCAGCTTTGCTCCGAGAGAATTCCTTCGGTTCGTTCTTATCTGCAGGTTCTGGAACTCATGGCGTCGTGGATAGAGGTAGTCCCTTGGGCCAGGGCTCACATGCAGCAGTTACAGTTGTCACTTCTGGATCGCTGGTCTCCTCAGACACAAGACTTGGAAGAGAGGCTCGCTTTTCAGCCTTCAGTGGTAGCTCCACACGCCGAATCTGGAGAAGGGCATGCTCTTGGATCCTCCGGAATGGATTCTTCTCACCACAGATGCCAGACTGGGGGGCCCATTGCCTCGGTCAGGTAGTTCAGGGCTGTTGGAGGAGGCCCTTTTCCGGAGATGGGAAGGCTGTAGAACTAGAGGGCATGATATGAGATTGAAGGGGGGCAGACTCAAGAAAAATGTCAGGAAGTATTTTTTCGTGGAGAGAGTGGTGGATGCTTGGAATGCTCTCCCACGGGAGGTGGTGGAGAGGAAAACGGTAACGGAATTCAAACATGCGTGGGATAAACATAAAGGAATCCTGTTCCGAGGGAATGGATCCTCAGAAGCTTAGCCGAGATTGGGTGGCAGAGCCAGTGGTGGTTGGGGGGGGGGGGGGCTGGTTGGGAGGCGGGGATAGTGCTGGGCAGACTTATATGGTCTGTGCCAGAGCCGGTGGTTGGGAGGCAGGGATAGTGCTGGGCAGACTTATACGGTCTGTGCCCTGAAAATGACAGATACAAATCATGGTAAGGTATACACAAAAAGTAGCATATATGAGTTTATCTTGTTGGGCAGATTGGATGGACCGTGCAGGTCTTTTTCTGCCGTCATCTACTATGTTACTATGTTCAAGGGTTGCGAGGTGCATTCCACTAGGGGGGTGGCTTCCTCCTGGGCGGAAAGCAGTTTGATTCCTCCGCAGGATATTTGTAGAGCAGCTGTCTGGTCCTCTTTGCATTCCTTTGTGAATCATTATAGAATTGACGTGCAGGCGAAAGAGTGTGCTGGTTTTGGAGCAGCAGGTTTTTATTTATTTATTTATTTTATTTATTTATACTTTTAATACAATATTCAAGGAGAAAACCTTGTTTGGAAATACAGGTTGAAACAAATTACAATAGTATTCTTCAAAACATCCTCTTATAACCTTTTAAGCACTATGTAAAGAAAATTCTACATTAATGTTTTGTCATTACCATAACAATCATAATACCTTCCTTAGACCCCAAATTGGGAGAGAGAGAAAAAGAATTAGAGGAGATTCCAGCATTAATCAATCAAATATGAATAAGCTGACTTATCCAGGTTACATTTCATTTCACTTGTTTCAATTCTATAAACTCTTTTAGATGTTCCGGTGAAAAGAAAGTATATTTGGTTAGACTGTGTTTCACTACACATTTGCATGGATATGCTAAGAAAAAGGAAGTACCTATATCTATTGTATTTTGTTTTAAGGCAAGAAATGACTTCCTTTTTTGCTGGGTTGACTTTGTGACATCTAGGTATATCCAAACCTTGGAACCATAGAATAGAGCTTTAGAATTTTTAAAGTAAAGTCTTAGGGTGTTATTGTAGTCCTGCTCAAATATCATTGATACAATCATTGTAGTTCTGTTCAATATAACTTCAGAAGATTGTTCCAGAATATCTGAAATATTCTGTAAGTCTAAAGAATCTTTTTCCGGACCTTGCGCTCCAGTTCTAACAGGAATATGGTAAATCTTATTTAGCGGGGGAATTGCCTCTGCAGGAATTTTCAATATTTCAGTCATATATTTCTGGAAGGTTTCTTTCAGAGTTACCCCCGCTATTAGTGGAAAATTCAAAAATTGGAGGTTTAGGCGCCGGTTATAATTTTCAATTTGCTCTATTTTTCGTCTACTATCAGTGGTATCCTTAATAGCCACATATTTAAAGAAGTTCAAAATTTCCACCTTTTTTTGTATAGCATGAACTTGAGTTGTTAAGTCAGATCTTACAGAATCTACAGTATTTTTCAACTCTTCAAACTTAGAATTTAATTTAAGAACGTCACCTGACGTCTGCATTAGTGTAGTTGTAATCTGGTCTAACATCACCTTTAGGGTTTGTAGAGTCACCTCCGAGGTCTGCACTGCAGGGGACAAACTTCCTGCTATGCCCCGAATCGCCGATTGCGTGCCTGGGTCCTCACCAGTCTTCCCCGTCGACACGTCTTCCGTGGCAGTAGGGTTTCCCCCCAGGGGTGCTCTCGACGCCGGGCTTGGAGGGATCAGCAAAGTGGATGGTGGAGACAGGGAGACTTCCTCTCCCAGCGGGGAATCTGCTCCTCTGGATCCCTCCGCTATGGGATCCTCTCCCCGCAAAAGCCTGGATACACCCGGGAAGAAACGATCCAGCGACGCTTGAGCAGGCGAAGAAGTTGAGGTAGGTGGAGGCACTACTCTCAATATTCCCTTGCGTTTAGTGTGTGGCATTTTCAATGAAGAATAGATAATTCTGCTCAAAGACGCCAGGAGCGTTTCAAAAACCATCAGGTGCGGCAGCCATCGGAGCTGCAGTTTTGACCTCTGGTTTTCGGGGGTCCTGCCCTTCGGCCTTTACTACTTTGGTACTTCCCAAGCGCCTTGACCAGTCTGGGAAGTTGCTGACGAAGGTGAAATTTAGGCCTTACCTACTAATTTTCTTTCCTCTAGACCCTCCAAGACTGGTCAAGAGCCCACCCTGTGTATTGATACAGTGTGTGTCTCTTATTTCTTGTTTTTGAGCCTCTTTTGCTCTGGCTGATGAATTGGATGTATATATACAATACCGGTCTAGAGGATGCTAGGCATAGGTTTTGGTAGTAGACTGGTGCAGGTCTGGGTGCTGGTTGCGTTCGATCTGCAGAAGCATGGTCATGTTTGGGAAGAGTTTCCATGTACAGTGTTATGTGAAGTTATTTCTTAGTATTTCTCTGCTTGGTTATTGGTATACTGTCTGGTTAGGGTTCTGCACAGGTTCATATACAGTGTTCAAAATTAACAGGCTCATTTTCGAAAGAGAAAAACTTCCAAAAGTGGGATAAGTCTGCATTTGGACGTTTTTCTAACAAAAACATCCAAATCAATATTTTCGAAACCTATTTTAGATGTTTTTCTCTGAAGTCCGCCAGAAGTGCGTCCAAATCCCAAGGGGGAGTGCCAGCGGCATGTTCAGGGTGGAACTTGGGCGTTCCTAAGACTTAAGATGTTTTTCAGCCATAATGGAACAAAACAAAAACGTCCAGGACTAAAACATAGACGTTTTGAGCTAGACCTGTTTTTATTACGAATAAGGCACAAAAAGGTGCCCTAAATAATCAGATGACCACTGGAGGGAATCAAGACTGACTTCCCCTTATTCCCCCAGTGGTCACTAACTCCCTCCCACCCCCAAAAGTGTGATGACAAACATTACTTACCAACCTCTATGCCAGCCTCAGATGTAATATTCAGGTTCTTTAGAACAGCATGCAGGTCCCTGGAGTAGTCTAGTGTTGGGTGCAGTGCACTGCAGACAGGTGGACCCAGGCTCCTACATTCCCCTACCTGTTACACGTGGAGGAAACTGTGAGCCCTCCAAAACTCACCAGAAACTCACTGTACCCACATATAGGTGCTCCCTTCACCCATAAGGGCTATGGTAGTGGTGTACAGTTGGGGGTAGTGGGTTTTGGGGGGCTCAGCACCCAAGATATGGGAGCAGTGGTGAGATGTATACCTGGGAGCATTTTATGAAGTCCACTGCAGTTCCCCCTAGGGTGCTCTATTGCTGTCCTGGGATGTCAGGGGGACAAGTGTTGGCTCCTCCTACATCCAAATGGCTTGATTTTGTACGTTTTGCACTGTGACTTTTTTTTTTTTTTTTTTAATGGTCCAAAAAAAAAAAAAAAAAACCCCACATCCATAGTATTTTGGAATTAATAGGCTTGTGTCGTAGGCCCTTTCTGCTGTTCCTTCAGAGTAAAGTGGAGCTCAGGTTGGCTCCTTCTTTTCTTCCTATGGTGGTATTTGCATTTCATGTCATTCAGCTTCTCTCCATATGGTTGCATTGTCTGTGTGTCAGGTTCTCTGGCGGTACTTATACGTTACTCAGGATTTCTGACGTTCTGATCATCTTTTTGTGCTCTTTTGTGGCTATCGGAAGGGGGAAGTGGCTTCCTAGGCTACTATTTCTCGGTGGATCAAGGAGGCAGTCGTGTCCACTTAATTTGCTTAAGGGCAGGCTGATTCTGACCTTTTTTGCTAGCGCATTCCACTCATGCTCAGATGGCCTCGTGCGGAGCATTCCTTGGTGTCTCCTCTGGACATCTGCAAGGCAGCAGTGTGGTTTTCATTGCATTCCTTTGCCTGTCATTATAGATTGGATATGCATGTGTGGCAGAATGTGGCATTTGGAGCTAGAGTGTTGGAAGCCGGTCTTCGAGAGTCCCTCCCATAATGGTCACTGCTTTGGTACTTCCCATCTGTAATGGTCTGGAGGGACACTATGGAAAGATAAATTAGGTCTTACCTGCTAATTTACTTTCCTTTAGTCCCTGTAGACCGTCAGAGAGCCCGCTCAGCTGTATTCTGTCTCTGGAATATGTATGTTAGCTGTGTTCTTCGCAGGTCGGCTTAGTTTTGGGTGCTGGTGCAGAGTTGGTAGTTGGCTTTGTCTGAAGCAGGAGTCTCTCCTCAGTACAGTATTAGAAGAAGCAAGAAACCAGGTGCATGATTTAAAAAAAAAAAAAAAAACCTGAACTTGACATGGGGTCAGGTCGGTTTGGTGACCCTTGTTCATCCTGGGATCCTTCCGGCGCTGGGCAGTAGCAGCAGACGGTTTTGGACCCTGTTGGTCATGTTCCAGTTGTGGTTCTGCTAGAGGGTTTTTGGGTATATTATTTCTTTTCTCTTCTCTTCGATAGTTCTGCTTCACTATTTGTAGACTGATTTTCAGGGTACTGCACAGCTCACTTATACCTATATTTAAACTTGGTGGTTCTCAATGTAAATCTGCTGGTGGGAGTGTATAACCCATCTGTGACGGTCTAGAGGGACTAAAGGAAAGTAAATTAGCAGGTAAGACTAATTTCTCCTTATTTTTCAGAAAAGTGTCTAATTTTTTTTGCAGCGTGAATGCTTGCAATTGCTAGTAGTAATTCAAAAAAATTTCCATCGCTATTGAAGAGAGCTAGCTTCTCACTCACCTGCAGCAGCAGTGTGAGCATTGATGCAGTACACAAAAAGTGCTGGCCTCTCATAGCTTGGGAGAGAGTTAGAGGAGGACAAGTACAGCCGTGGGAACAGGGAACATGCATGCTGTATCTGTGGAGTACTGCATGCAAATTTCTTATGAATATTCATTATGGGTATCTTGAAAACCTGACTGTCTGAGGGAGCCTCCAGGAGAGATTCAGGAACCACCGAGTTACAGTAATGGCCTGGGAATCAGAGTTCAAATCCCCCTTCCCCATACACCACCCCCTTCCCAACATGCGCTGTGACCATGGACAAGTCACTTTAGCTGTACTTTCCTCGGGTATCCACTTACATGTAAACTCTTTGGTGCAGGGACTTTCTCGTACTTGAATTCTAATAGTTCTGTAAACAGCCTTAAGCATCATTGGGAAAGGCAGGTTAAAAATCCCACTGTTTATTTCACCAGTTTGACAAGTTTGAGAACAGTTTTTTTTGTGTGTATTTGTATTCCATTTTAGGATCAATCTCTTGGTAACTGGAGGCTGAAGAGGCAAATAGGAGAGGGAGACGAGATTGCCTATAAGTTTACTCCAAAATACGTCCTGAAGGCTGGGCAAACAGTGAAGGTGTGTGAGAGGAACAATTCCTTTTTAATAAAGTGTAAACATTAATGATTTCAGTACAGAATTTGCCATTGACACACAATAGGAACTTCATTTTCATGCAGTTTAACATTGCCCAAAGTGGGTGTTATATCTGAAAATAAACTATTCGTACATTTTCTGTTGGAAATTGGGAAAAGGCATATGACCTGGGCAATTAATTTCTTCCTAAATTAAATTAGACTCTCACAGCAAGTTGCAGGCTTTATTTTCTTAGTAGAGAAAGTGCTGCATTCTGGAATGTTTAGCCTTGAGAACGGCACTTGTGCAGCCTTTTCTGCTCACTCACTTCTGTTCTTTGCTGTTCAACCTGCACAGTTTCAATCTTTCATTTTTCCCTCGTGATTATATTTTAATTCTCAATGCCCCTTTCAGGTTATATTGATTTACAGTGAGAGATACGGTTTTCAGTTCTTGCATGCTTGTTAGAAAATCCAGATATTACTAAGATATCATTGTAGAAAAAAATTTAAAGCTTTTACCTGCATTTTAAAAAATCTCTTATGAGCCATCCCTAAAGCACACTGGAGCCTTTATTATATGCTCAAAAAAAGACATCACCTTAATTCTTTTGTGCAATAACAAGAGAAATGCTGACTGTCTCGTCTACTTTTATCATTGTGTCCGCTCTAGATTTATGCAGCAGATGCAGGTGTTGCTCACAGCCCACCATCAGTTCTAGTGTGGAAGAATCAGAGTAGCTGGGGTACTGGATCCAGTATCCGTACATACCTTGTTAATGCGGATGGAGAGGTAAGCTTTGCTGACAACAGTGTTTTCTACTAGCCATGGAACCTAGAGCCAGTAGCCTTGCATACCTCATTCATGTAGACCAGGGGTTAGCAATAATGTTGATCTAATGCCAAACTTCCAACATTTCCCCAAATGATGTTTATTTGCTTGCTAGGAGAGGGAGAATGTCCCATGGAATTCTGTTTCAGAGTGGTAATCCTGTCTGCATTCTCTCCTGAAATGTGTTCCTGCTTGAGGGGAGGGAATGATGGCCTCCTAAGACCGCCTTCACTCCATTTCCCTTAAGGTCTCCAGTATAGCCTGATGATGGTGGCTTTAGTGTAAGAATGATCAAATATTAATGTATCTGATCATTCTTATACTGCTTGGGTAACTCCTGGATACTCCCTGCTTCCTGACCTTTGTCAGTCCTGTGCTAGTTCTGCCCCAAAACAATCTGCAGGCAGCTTGACCTGCTAGTATAGACAAGCGAGCCCGTGTTACCAGGAGAAATTGTGGATACGCTAATTTTAGAAATCAGGGTGTCTCATGCGCTCGGCTGCAAGCAGTACGCTTCAGCAGCAGTCTGGACACGGCTCCCCGGGATGGCAGTGCCAGGAGACTGAGAGCGGGTAGGATACGGGGGCTATTGGACTTTTTTTTTTTTTAATATCCCCTTCAGGATCTGTTGCATAAAGCTGGGAAGTTTTCTTCTAGTTTCTTTTCAGGTGAGAGGGTTCTCGGTGCACCCAGTGGGGCTCAGTCCCAGAGTTGGGGTCCCCCTCCCCTGTCTGATCTGCGCTGTAAATTGTAGCTGGGGGATCCTGGGAGTGGGAAGTGAATATTCTCCGAGGACAAGCAGGCTGCTTGTTCTCACTGATGGGTAACATCCACGGCAGCCCCTCCAATCGGAATCTTCACTAGCAAAAGCCTTTGCTAGCCCTCGCGCGCCGTTGCGCACCGCGCATGCGTGGCCGTCTTCCCGCCCGAAACCGGCTCGTGCCGGCCAGTCTTCTTTTGTCCGCGCTCGGTACGGTCGTATTTACGCCGTTCGCGCCCCGAAAGTCGACCTCGCGCGTCTTTTTTGGACTTTGCTACGAAAAAAACCATTTGGAAGGAGACCTTTTCGGTCTGTTCCCCTTCCTATATTTCTAGTTTCGCCCCGTTAAGTTTTCTTTCGTCGTCGGGGTAGGCCCCTTGGAGGCCTCGGTTTGAAGTTTTTCTTCCCCTTTTTTGTGGTGACATCTTCGCCATTACGAGTTTTGATCTCGCCGGTGCGATTTTTCCACCCATGACATCGAAGTCTCCCAGCGGCTTCAAGAAGTGCACCCAGTGCGCCCGGGTAATCTCGCTCACTGATAGCATGCGTCGTGTCTTCAGTGTCTGGGGGCTGGGCACCGCCCTCAGGCCTGTAGTCTGTGCTCTCTTTTACAAAAGCGGACTCAGGTAGCGAGATTGGCCCAGTGGAACGTTTTGTTCTCGGGCTCTTCATCGGCACCGGGAATATCGAGTGCATCGACGTCGCCAGCGTCCAGACCTTCATCCTCGGCCGCGATTGCATCGAGTGCATCGAGGCATCGACCCTCTGCATCGGGGCTGAGACATCGGAAGGCTGCATCGGCGTCGGTGGTACCGGGACCTCCTCGTCTGCTGATGTCGTCGGACGGTGGTGCTTCGTCTGGAGTGCAGGTGAGGACTGTCCATTCCCCTGCTGGTGACGGTGAGCCTTCGGGTGGGTCTCCCCCTACCCTGAGGGCTCCTGCGGTACAGTCCCCCCGAGACCGACCTTCTTCGGCCTCGGCCCCGAGGAAGCGATGGTTGGATTCTACGTCCTCCTCGTCGGTGCTGGGAAGCATGCTTCGTCCCAAGAAGTTGAAGCATCGACACCGGTCCCCTTCCCGTGTCGGCACCGAGAGCTCTGGGTCGCCAAGGGAGTCGGCACCCAGTAGGCATCGGCACCGAGAGGACCGCTCACCCTCTGTTCAAGAGGTGTCGATGCGCTCCACTATGGACAGCCCGGAACAGCCTCCACGCCCGGAACAGACTCTGACATCGACACCTGCATCGGCTTCCATGTCTTTCTCCACAGCCGCTCTGCACGAGAGTCTCCGGGCCGTTCTCCCAGAGATCCTGGGAGAGCTGTTGCGCCCTTCCCCTCCGGTACCAGGGGTGCTTGCGCCACCGGTACCGTCGAGTGAGGCGCCGGCTGGCCCCTTGCCCGGGGTGAGGTCTCCGACATCGGTGCCGCTTGCGGTACCGACTGCGGTAGCCTCCCAGGAAGGCTCCCCGACGACGTCGGCGGAGGGAGCTTCGCCGGTGCGGGCGAGGGAGTCTACCTCTCGACGCTCCCACCGTGGCCGTGGTTCCACGGAGTCGAGCCGGGCACGGCTTCAGACACAGGTCCGCGAACTTGTGTCTGATACCGACGGTGAGGCCTCGTGGGAGGAGGAGGAGGACATCAGATATTTCTCTGACGAGGAGTCTGATGGCCTACCTTCTGATCCCACTCCCTCTCCTGAAAGGCAGCTTTCTCCTCCCGAGAGTCTGTCTTTCGCTTCCTTTGTCTGGGAGATGTCTACGGCCATCCCCTTCCCGGTGGTTGTGGAGGACGAGCCCAGGGCTGAGATGTTTGAGCTCCTGGACTATCCTTCTCCACCTAAGGAAGCGTCCAGAGTACCCATGCATCATGTCCTCAAAAAGACATTGCTGGCGAACTGGACCAAGCCATTAAGTAATCCCCACATTCCCAAGAAGATCGAGTCCCAGTACCGGATCCATGGGGACCCAGAGCTGATTCGCACTCAGTTACCTCACGACTCTGGAGTTGTGGATTTGGCCCTAAAGAAGGCTAAGAGCTCTAGGGAGCATGCTTCGGCGCCCCCGGGCAAGGACTCTAGAACCTTAGACTCCTTTGGGAGGAAGGCCTACCATTCCTCTATGCTCGTGGCCAAAATTCAGTCTTACCAGCTCTACACGAGCATACACATGCGGAATAATGTGCGGCAGTTGGCGGGCTTGGTGGATGCGCTCCCCCCTGAGCAAGCCAAGCCTTTTCAGGAAGTGGTCAGGCAGCTGAAGGCGTGCAGAAAATTCCTGGCCAGAGGGGTGTATGACACCTTTGATGTTGCGTCCAGGGCCGCTGCTCAAGGTGTGGTGATGCGCAGACTCTCATGGCTGCGTGCCTCCGACCTGGAGAATAGACTCCAGCAGCGGATTGCGGACTCGCCTTGCCGTGCGGATAACATTTTTGGAGAAAAAGTCGAGCAGGTGGTAGAGCAGCTCCACCAGTGGGATACCGCTTTCAACAAGTTCTCCCGCCGGCAACCTTCAGCTTCTACCTCTATAGGTAGACGATTTTTTGGGGGAAGGAGGACTGTTCCCTACTCTTCTGGTAAGCGTAGGTACAACCCTCCTTCTCGACAGCCTGCGGCCCAGGCTAAGCCCCAGCGCGCTCGCTCTCGTCAGCAGCATGCACCTCAGCAAGGCCCCTCGGCTCCCCAGCAAAATCAAGGGACGAGCTTTTGACTGGCTTCAGCAGAGCATAGCCGACATCCAAGTGTCAGTGCCGGGCGACCTGCCAGTCGGAGGGAGGTTGAAAGTTTTTCACCAAAGGTGGCCTCTCATAACCTCCGATCAGTGGGTTCTCCAAATAGTCCGGCAAGGATACACCCTCAATTTGGCCTCAAAACCTCAAAATTGTCCACCAGGAGCTCAGTCTTACAGCTTCCAGCACAAGCAGGTACTTGCAGAGGAACTCTCCGCCCTTTTCAGCGCCAATGCGGTCGAGCCCGTGCCATCCGGGCAAGAAGGGCTGGGATTCTATTCCAGGTACTTCCTTGTGGAAAAGAAAACGGGGGATGCGTCCCATCCTAGACCTAAGGGCCCTGAACAAATATCTGGTCAAAGAAAAGTTCAGGATGCTTTCCCTGGGCATCCTTCTCCCCATGATTCAGGAAAACGATTGGCTATGCTCTCTGGACTTGAAGGACACCTACACACACATCCCGATACTGCCAGCTCACAGACAGTATCTGCGATTTCAGCTGGGCACACGTCACTTCCAGTACTGTGTGCTACCCTTTGGGCTCGCCTCTGCGCCCAGAGTGTTCACGAAGTGCTTGGCTGTAGTAGCAGCGGCACTTCGCAGACTGGGGGTACACGTGTTCCCATATCTCGACGATTGGCTGGTGAAGAGCACATCCGAGGCAGGAGCTCTACAGTCCATGCAGATGACTATTCGCCTCCTGGAGCTACTGGGTTTTGTGATAAATTATCCAAAGTCCCACCTTCTTCCAGTGCAGAAACTCGAATTCATAGGAGCTCTGCTGGACTCTCGGACGGCTCGCGCCTATCTCCCGGAAACGAGAGCCAACAACTTGTCCCTCGTCTCGCAGGTGCGAGCATCCCAGCAGATCACAGCTCGGCAGATGTTGAGATTGCTGGGCCACATGGCCTCCACAGTTCATGTGACTCCCATGGCCCGCCTTCACATGAGATCTGCTCAATGGACCCTAGCTTCCCAGTGGTTTCAGGCTGCTGGGGATCTAGAAGACGTGATCCACCTGTCCACGAGTTTTTTCAAATCCCTGTATTGGTGGACGATTTGGTCCAATTTGACTCTGGGACGTACTTTCCAAATTCCTCAGCCACAAAAAGTGGTGACCACGGATGCGTCTCTCCTGGGGTGGGGAGCTCATGTTGATGGGCTTCACACCCAAGGAAGCTGGTCCCTCCAGGAACGCAATCTACAGATCAATCTTCTGGAGTTGCGAGCGATCTGGAACGCTCTGAAGGCTTTCAGAGATCGGCTGTCCCACCAAATTATCCAAATTCAGACAGACAACCAGGTTGCCATGTATTACATCAACAAGCAGGGGGGCACCGGATCTCGCCCCCTGTGTCAGGAAGCCGTCAGCATGTGGCTCTGGGCTCGCCGTCACGGCATGGTGCTCCAAGCCACATATCTGGCAGGCGTAAACAACAGTCTGGCCAACAGGTTGAGCAGAATTATGCAACCTCACGAGTGGTCGCTCAATTTCCGTGTAGTGCGACAGATCTTCCAGGTGTGGGGCACCCCCTTGGTAGATCTCTTCGCATCTCGAGCCAACCACAAAGTCCCTCAGTTCTGTTCCAGGCTTCAGGCCCACGGCAGACTGGCATCGGATGCCTTCCTCCTGGACTGGGGGGAGGGTCTGCTGTATGCTTATCCTCCCATACCTCTGGTGGGGAAGACTTTGTTGAAACTCAAGCAAGACCGAGGCACCATGATTCTGATTGCTCCCTTTTGGCCGCGTCAGATCTGGTTCCCCCTTCTTCTGGAGTTGTCCTCCGAAGAACCGTGGAGATTGGAGTGTTTTCCGACCCTCATCACACAGGTCGAAGGGGCGCTTCTGCATCCCAACCTCCGGTCTCTGGCTCTCTCACGGCCTGGATATTGAGAGCGTAGACTTTGCCTCTTTGGGTCTGTCAGAGGGTGTCTCCCGCATCTTGCTTGCTTCCAGGAAAGATTCCACTAAGAGAAGTTACTTCTTTCTATGTAGGAGGTTTGCCGTCTGATGTGACAGCAAGGCCCTAGATCCTTGCTTGTGTCCTACACAGACCCTGCTTGAATACCTTCTGCACTTGTCTGAGTCTGGTCTCAAGACCAACTCTGTAAGAGTTCACCTTAGTGCAATCAGTGCATACCATTACCGTGTGGAAGGTAAGCCGATCTCAGGACAGCCTTTAGTTCGCTTCATGAGAGGTTTGCTTTTGTCAAAGCCCCCTGTCAAACCTCCTACAGTGTCATGGGATCTCAATGTCGTTCTCACCCAGCTGATGAAACCTCCTTTTGAGCCACTGAACTCCTGCCATCTGAAGTACTTGACCTGGAAGGTCATTTTCTTGGTGGCAGTTACTTCAGCTCGTAGGGTCAGTGAGCTTCAGGCCCTGGTAGCCCAGGCTCCTTACACCAAATTTCATCATAACAGAGTAGTCCTCCGCACTCACCCTAAGTTCTTGCCAAAGGTTGTGTCGGAGTTCCATCTGAACCAGTCAATTGTCTTGCCAACATTCTTTCCCCGTCCTCATTCCTGCCCTGCTGAACGTCAGCTGCACACATTGGACTGCAAGAGAGCATTGGCCTTCTATCTGGAGCGGACACAGCCCAACAGACAGTCCGCCCAATTGTTTGTTTCTTTTGATCCCAACAGGAGGGGAGTGGCTGTGGGGAAACGCACCATATCCAATTGGCTAGCAGATTGCGTTTCCTTCACTTACGCCCAGGCTGGGCTGGCTCTTGAGGGTCATGTCACGGCTCATAATGTTAGAGCCATGGCAGCGTCGGTAGCCCACTTGAAGTCAGCCACTATTGAAGAGATTTGCAAAGCTGCGATGTGGTCATCTGTCCACACATTCACATCTCATTACTGCCTGCATCAGGATACCCGACGCGACAGTCGGTTCGGGCAGTCAGTGCTTCAGAATCTTTTTGGGGTTTAGAATCCAACTCCACCCCCCTAGGCCCATGTTTTTTCTGTTCCAGGCTACACTCTCAGTTAGTTGGAAAATTGTTAGGTCAATCTCAGTTATGTCCTCGCCGTTGCGAGGTCCAATTGACCATGTTTGTTGTTTTGAGTGAGCCTGGGGGCTAGGGATACCCCATCAGTGAGAACAAGCAGCCTGCTTGTCCTCGGAGAAAGCGAATGCTACATACCTGTAGAAGGTATTCTCTGAGGACAGCAGGCTGATTGTTCTCACAAACCCGCCCGCCTCCCGTTTGGAGTTGTGTCTTTCCTTCTCTTTGTCTTGCTACATATGAGACTGGCCGGCACGAGCCGGTTTCGGGCGGGAAGATGGCCGCGCATGCGCGGTGCGCATCGGCGCGCGAGGGCTAGCAAAGGCTTTTGCTAGTGAAGATTCCAATTGGAGGGGCTGCCGTGGACGTCACCCATCAGTGAGAACAATCAGCCTGCTGTCCTCGGAGAATACCTTCTACAGGTATGTAGCATTCGCTTTATCTAGGCATGAGGTTCTGGGTAAATGCGAGGTCCGTAGGATCTGTGTTTTTCCTGCACCTTAGGTAGGGTGATAGGTTCATCGTGTTTTGGAGGAAGATGAGAACCCAGTTTTCTGCAGTCGAGGAGGCACGGGGTGGGGTGAGTGGTGCTTCTCTTTCAGGGGACCCCAGGCTCTTTTCTGCAGACTTTGCCTTTTCACCCTTCCAAATGCATGTTGGTTTTACCGGAACTTCAGGCAACTTTCAGGGCAGCGGGATCGGCGCCTTTTGTCTCTTCCTCACTCCCGGCAGATAGTGTTGGGACAAACTGAGACCCCACACCCCCAAGTCAGGTTTGAAAATGTTTTGCAGGCTTTGCTGCTTGTTTCTAAAGCTTACAAAAGAATCAAAAGTTTTGTTGACCCCAAAAAAGGAGCAACCAGGAGAATGAATGTTGCTCTGTGTTTCTCTTATTACCCTGGTGCACTCTGAACTTCAGATGGGAGAAGCAGCTCGCTGCCCTGTTGCCTTTTTCGAGAAAACAACCTCTCCCGAAGGCAATCGGACAGGGGTGATCTCGGCAGCCTTTGAGGCTTTCTGGATCTTGTTTCGGAGATGCAGCTAATAGTTTGCTGCGGGCTGCTGGGTGGGGACAGCCCCCTCCCTGGCTCAGCACCAGGAGGCTCTTGGATTGTGGTGGTAGGAAACAGTAATTTGAAGCAGTCTCACCAATGGCAGAATTGTAAGAGATTTTGGCTTCATTCAAGGAGTGGAATTTTTTAATGCCAAAAAAAAAATAGTAAAAAAGAAGTGTGCATGGAGTGGAATTTTTAGTTACCAAATAAATAAATGGGTCTTCCAATGGGGTTGCATTGCATGTGCAGCAGAGGAAGATCCCCTTTTTTGAAGTGTTACTTTCAGCATCTCATTTGTGCTTTGAAAATCAGACAGTGTCTCCTTCCTCTGGAGAAAAAAGGGAACTGGATCTTCATTTCTTTGGTGGGGGAAGGAGGAATTTGCCCACTTCTGCTTTGGATTGGCAGCTGCAAAAATGCACAGTGTCCAGTCTGTGCCTAAAGGAATCCTTGCATTTAGAGTATCTTAGGGGCATATTGGTGGGTAGCTGGGAGTATATAGAGAAATAGGCAAGCAATAAATAAAGTTAGGGCATAGGCAGTGGAAAGGAGTGGGCCACTGGGGCCATGGTCCTACCAATATTTTGCCTACCACAGCATCAGCATTAGAGAGCTTGTGGTAGGACAGGAGATTGGTTTATCTGACCCCTCCAAACAAAAAAAGGGGTGGGGGTGTACTGCTCCTGTGTCAGGGTCAGAGTGTATCTGATAGCTTAATGTGGGTTCCTTTCTGCTCTCTTTGGATGGTTGAATTTTCAGTCTTTCCCTAGTGGGGGAATGAAGCTGGAGGGATTGGCCTGTGTTTGGGCTGCTGCAATCCCGGAGAAGAGTGTGGCTCCTTCAATACAGTGCTATCTGGCTTTCAGCAGAGTGATTCATGACACTAAAGTGCTGCACCCTTTTTTTCCTCATGTTCAAAGCCAGAAACCCTCAGCCGTCAGATGAAAAGAAGAATGGAGAAATCAGTTCTCCCTTTTAAACTATAGTGGTGTTGAAACTTTTCATTCTGTGTAGTTTGGATTAATGCTCTGCCTTTAGCTCAAACACATCCGATCCTTTCGCCTGGCAGTTTTATGGGGATCTATGAGTCTTTTTTTTTTTTTTAATTCTTTGCATAGGGTTGTCCCGAAACGATCGGTGGGTATTTTTTTTTTTTTATTGCATTTGTATCCCACATTTTCAGGCTCAATGTGGCTTACAATACATCATGAATAGTGGAAATATATAATAAGATAGGCAATTAGTATTATGGAAGGATTTTGGGTAACATGATAATGAAAAAGCATGATATTAGTATAACAAGCAAATATAATAAGACAATACTGGATATATGTAGAGGAGTTCACATTTATTGATCTTTGTGGTATGCCTTGTTAAAGAGATGGGTCTTCAGTAGTTTGCGGAAGTTAGTTCATAGATCGTTTTTAAGTTGCGCGGCAGCGCGTTCCAGAATTGTGTACTCAGGTAGGAAAAGGTTGACGCATGCATTAGTTTGTATTTTAGGCCTTTACAGTTAGGGAAGTGAAGGTTGAGGAATGTGCGGGATGATTTTTTAGCATTCCTGGGTGGTAAGTCTATCAGGTCTGACATGTGGGCAGGGGCATCTCTGTGAATGATTTTGTGAACTAGGGTACATATTTTGAACGTGATGCGTTCTTTAAGTGGGAGCTAGTGTAGCTTTTCTCGTAGGGGTTTTGCACTTTCATATTTTGTTTTACCAAATATGAGTCTAGCTGCAGTGTTCTGGGCTGTCTGAAGTTTCTTGATTATTTGCTCTTTGCAGCCAGCGTAGAGTGCGTTGCAGTAGTCTAGATGACTGAGTACCATTGATTGGGTAACAGGACTTCTTTGCGTTTTCCTAACACAGAGGAGTTAACCTGCACCTTCTGCAAAGTGGAACATGTAGTGTAAAATTTGCAGACCCAGCCGTCAAACTCTAAATGACAGGTCACCCAGATCTAAATTTTGCCTTTCGCACCAGATCTGGAAACTACTGCGATTGGTCCAGTGAACATTTGTGGGTTCTTGATAAAGATTGCTTATTTCAGGGTGTAGATAAAGTTTCCTGCTTTCTCATTCCCCACCTCTTGGGCGTTTTACCTCAAGGATCTGTAAACTGCTGGTAATGTCTCAATGGTGACATTTTGAAGGGATAGAAATTGCTATTTGTGGTTGCTTTTGACCTACTAACAGTACATTTTGATGGTCCCTTAGTAGCCTGGTGTGACTGTCACTTCTCTGGCTTTAGATACAACTAAAAAGTGATGTGAGGAGGAAAGATGTTAGTAAGGAGAGAGATGAGGTTGAGCTGCATTGCTGTGTCTGTCTGCTAGGAGGAGTGAGTCTATAGCCCACGATTCCTGGAGGCTCATGGCATAGGAGTCTTAAGCATGGGTGGCTGGGGCCTGCATAGATTGGCAAGTTTGGCTCTGGCCATCTTGTTGGGCATACTGGATGGAACGTTCAGATCTTTTTCTGCCATCATTTACTGTGTTACTAAGTTACTGTAGTATATTAATTGCTAGTAAATAATGTTATCTTCTTCATATTTCCTTCAAATCCTTACAGATTTTCCTGTTCATAAAGTTTTTATCGCAAGATACTAATTACTTTCCATTGACTATCATAACACTGCACTAGTTGTAAATGTTCTCTCGCTTTGTAATTTGTCAGATCTCACTCATTGTAATTCAACTTTTGTAATGTGTGTAAGCCACATTGAACTGAAATTGTTTTTGGATGACGTGGGATATTAGAACCAATAAATAATACCACTTAAAAATACAAAATAATGGTTTTAGGTTTCGACCTCCTATCGTAAGTGTAAATGAATAGTAATCTACACTAGTCCTCTTCCTCTAAGTGTATGAAAGAAGAGCAGGACTTGGTTGGGAAGAACATTGAAGTTGTGCTTGGTTGACTTCAAGCTATGACTCAGATATGATCTTGCTCCTTGGTTGTATACTATGGGGACAGCTATGGCTGAGCTTATCAGATGACCAAATACACCATACTGCCTGGGTTGGTGTGGTGGTATCTGTATTGTAGCACCACTTAGTGTCAGTGTTATAAATGGACTTCCACAAGGATTGTAGCTAAAAAAAGCACAAGGAGCCTTTAAGAATAAGAGGTGTTGGATAAATATTTTATTGAACAGACTCGACACGGTCCTTTTTTTTTTGTTTTTTTGCAAAACCGCCTGAGTCAAGGGTCTTGTGCAGAAACAATTGTTTCATTCATTCTTTCATTAGAGAAATACAAATTGACTTTGTAGACGACAGCAGTCTTCAACAGTGAAGACACCTTATAACCCTGCAGAACTAAAATATGCATTAAGAGCGCTTCCGTATAATGTAAACGATCCTCTCTCAGTAAACAGCCGCTATGGCAAAATTCATTCCTCAGCAATCCTCCAGACCGTTCGCTTGAGTTATGCACTCCTACCAGCAGAGGGAGACTGAGAACGCTAAAACGTCTTATACAAGTAGCCTGTGCAGACCTTCTACTAACCAGTATTTTCTCAGTCTCAGCAGAGGGTAGATGTGTGCAGCCTGTGTAGTGTATTCAGTCTGGTAGGCCCATTTGAGGTTTCCAGGTTGGGTTGTAAATGTTAGAGAACCCACACTTGGATTTCTATTACAGGGTGTAAGTCCTAAGGGGCTTCTTATTCCCTGTGGGGTGTCACACCCGGGTGGCCGGGTCCCTCCCTCTGTGCTCTTCCTCTGGAGGACTGCTTGACCTCGGCTACAGACCTCGTTCTGTACCCTTGAGGCGTTTAGTCATCAGCAACGATGTTTAAAAAAAATTAAGAAAATAAACGTTTTTAAAAGGCGGCTATTTTGGCCGTTCTTGTGGCAGTCCAGAGATAAAACGTCTTCGAGGGTGTTCTTGCCTTAGGCGGTTTTGCCTATTAGTCTGTTAGAGCACAAAGCAACTGTTTGTTTTTATTGTGTTCGCGGTCATTGTGTCTAAGCCGGCGAGGTGTCTGTTTTGCGCAAAGCGCGGCGTTGAAGTGAAAGGAGGCCAGTGTAAATTTTGTGGGGAGCCTACGTTGTTAGCGCTTTCCCATGAGTCGGCGGAGGTGTTGGGCGGCGATTTGAATGCACATTCCGGGCCGGCAACGGCGGGGCCGATTTTGGCTGTGAGTCCCGGGTCGGCCTCGACGGAGCCATTTTTGGCGGGAAGCATGGACCTTTTGGCTGCGCATTTCGTACCGGCGCTGGGTGACCCGTGTGTGGCGGGAAGCGCGCCTAGTTTAGCCGTGGATCCGCACGATGGACCTGCCGCCTTGGGAGCAAGGGGGGTCTGTCGTGGAGACTGCGGGAAGTGTTGTTGGGGCTTCAGCAGCGTCGGGGTGGGGGGGGGTCTGGCTTCCCCCCTGAGTTTGTTTGGTCTCTGTTTAATGCCTGGAGAGCTGGCCCCTCTCAGCCTGTTTGTTCCCCGGAGGCTACTAGCTCAGTGGGAGTTAAGGGTCCACGGGTGGGTATTTCGGAGCCTATGGAGATACTTTCTCTGCCTGGGTCGGAGGTTTGGAGTGACCCAGGAGAGGAGGATCTCTTAGATGAGTCTGAGGATCAGGATGGGCTAAGGCCTGGGGAAGATTCTTCAGTGGTTCACATTTTTCATAAGGAGGAGTTGTTAGAGCTCATTGATCAGGTGATCCCTACTTTGAAGTTTGCTCCGGTGGCCACTCCCTCTGCGGAGGGACCCCAGGTAGATCCCTTGGTTAAGGGGATTCGGAGAGCCTCCCGTTCCTTTTCCATGAATTCAGACATTAGAGACATGGTTTTTCAGGAATGGTCTGTGCCAGAGGCTGCTTGTAAGGTGTCTAGGGCTATGGCACGGCTGTATCCCTTGCCTCCGGAAGATTTGGCCCTGCTAAAACCACCTACTGTGGATGCGGTGGTTACGGCGGTTACTAAGGCTAGGGATCCTCAGGATAGGAAGCTAGAGTCCTTTCTGAAGCGCAGCTTTGATTTGTCGGCTTTGGCCTTGCAAGCCTCTGTGTGTGGGGGCTTGGTAACCAGAGCTTGTTTCCGTTGGGCGGAGAAGCTCTTGGATGGGCCTGCATTAGATAGGACTGGTTTGGTTCAGGACCTGACCAAATTGGAGATGGGGTCTTCGTTTTTGGCAGACACCCTTTATGATTTGCTAAGGGCTTCGGCTAAGACTATGGCTCTGGCGGTGACGGCTTGCAGGGCTCTTTGGCTTAGTGGCTGGGTGGCAGATGCGGCCTCTAAAGCAAAGTTGTGTTCTCTATCTTTCAAAGGTTCTATGTTGTTTGGAGGGGACTTGGATAAACTGATGAGTGATCTTGGGGATACCAAGGTCTCACGGTTGCCGGAGTTACGGCCTAAGGCGGCTAGTCGAGGTGGTTCGGCTAGAGGTCGGTTTAAGGACACGAGGCGGTACAGGCCGGGCAGATTTGTGTCTCCTTCTAAAAACCGGTTTTTCCAGTGGACGCAGTCCTTTCGAGGGGGTCATCGAGGAGGGGACTCCTCCAGAGGTGCCGGAAATGGTAATAAGTCCTCCTTATGAAGGTGTGAAGGTTGGGGCGCGACTTTGTCTCTTTTATCAGGGGTGGACCCAAATTACTTCAGATCAGTGGGTGCTGGAGGTCGTTCGCGATGGTTGTGCGCTCGAGTTCGAGCACCCGCTGCCTGATCTGTTTCTTCCCTCTCTTTGTCACTCTCGAGTCAAGTTAAAGGCTATTCAAGAGACGATGCTGCAGTCTCACAAACGTTCGACGTCTTTGGCCTATGTGCGTGTGTGGCGCATATTTGAAGATTGGTGTGGAGTCCGGGCGTGTGTCCCTTCGACAGCTTCTGTGTCGTGCATTTTAGATTTCTTGCAGGATGGTTTTGAGAAGGGCCTTTCATTGTCATCTTTGAAGGTGCAGCTGGCTGCTTTGGCGTGTTTTCGGGGTAAGGTGCAGGGCAGGTCGGTTGCGTCTTCCCCGGATGTGGTCCGTTTTTTGAGGGGGGTGAAGTTGCTTCGTCCTCCTCAGTGGCCGGTAGTTCCTCAGTGGGATCTTAATATCGTTCTTCACTCTTTGGCGGGTTCTCCTTTTGAGCCCTTGGAGTCTTGTTCGATAAAAGACCTTACTATGAAGGTGGTCTTTTTGGTAGCTATATCGTCGGCTCGCCGGATTTCGGAACTTCAGGCTCTTTCATGTAGGCCTCCGTTTCTGTGGTTTTCTAAGGAAAAGGTTTCACTGCGTCCAGTCCCTTTGTTTTTGCTTAAGGTGGTATCCTCCTTTCATGTCAATCAGGTGATTTCGTTGCCGGTCTTGGGGGACTGGACGGGGGATGCTTCTCAGCGTTGTTTGGCAAAATTGGATGTGCGCAGAGTGTTGAAGGTTTACTTGCGCAGGTCAGAGGAATTTAGGTCTTCGGACAGTCCTTCATGGGGGGCCCAAGAAGGGGAGCGGCTGCTTCTAAGGCATCTATAGCTCGGTGGTTGAAAGATGCCATCTCTTCGGCTTACATATTGCATGGCCGTACGGTGCCGGTGGGGCTCAAGGCACATTCCACTAGGGGGGATGTCTGCTTCTTGGGCAGAGAGTAGTTTTGTTCCACCGGTGGACATTTGTAGAGCGGCGGTGTGGTCCTCCCTGCATTCTTTTGTCAAACATTACAGAGTGGATGTACAGGCAAGGGAGGATGCCAGTTTTGGAGCTGCAGTCCTGTCCTCTGGGTTCGCAGGTCCCACCCTTTAGATGTGTTTACTGCTTTGGTACGTCCCAAGCGTCTTGAACGGTCTGGAGGATTGCTGAGGAAGGTGAAATTAGGCCTTACCTGCTAATTTTATTTCCTCTAGATCCTCCAGACCGTTCAAGAGCCCACCTAGTGTATCGGACAGTTCAGTATGATAATTTCTTTAGACTTCAGTTGCTGATGTTTCTAGTAGCTCCTGTGATTTGGGTCCTGGAGTTTTACTAAGGTCAGTTTGTGGTACCGTTGGTGCCCATCTGCAGTTGAATTCCCTCGTCTTAAGGGGAGGAGATCTGAGTGTGAATTCAGTGGTTTTGTTTAGGTGGAGGTGTTTTGTTCCTCTGCTTTGTTACTGTTTTACTGGTTAGTAGAAGGTCTGCACAGGCTACTTGTATAAGAGGTTTTAGTGTTCTCAGTCTCCCTCTGCTGGTAGGAGTGCATAACCCAAGCGTCTTGAACAGTCTGGAGGATCTAGAGGAAAGAAAATTAGCAGGTAAGGCCTAATTTCACCTTACATTATGCTGTTAGTTCCATGGTGGTTATAGGTGTCTTCACTGTTGAAGATTGATGTCTACAGAGTCAGATTCTATCTCCCTAACAAATGAATATTTGTTTCTGCACAAGACCCCCAACATAGGCGATTGGTGGCCCAACTTTTTGAGGAGGCTAAAGGGGTCAGGGTTATGGGTGGGGCCAGGGGTGGAGCTTACATCCATAATTGTCTGACAACACACAGAAAAAAATAACGTCACAATAAAAGTCACAATACCTTTTAAATTTAGATATTAGATATGTACCACATGTCAAAGAATAAAGTGGTTGCTCAACTGCAAAACACTATGCACAAATTTGTGCAAAAACACACTCAGAACCTTACTGTACTATAAATATTACACTGGGCAGACCATAATACACCAATATACCACCCATATGGAAAATGCAGACCGTCAACAATATGAAACAAGGGATCACAATTCTCATGTAGAGCCACAAAATGCCCTTTTAGGGTGGATAGTGTTCACAATGAGCTCTTTTTATTAACGACCATATGTAGATCATTCAAGAGGTAGTGTGTCATGATTTCGGCTCTACACCCTTTCTGATGTTTTGGTGCCACCTCAGTAAGGCCAACACACAATCTCTCCACTGCAAAACACTAAACACAAACTTGTGGAAAAACACACTCATCACCTTACCAAACCATAACAACGCTAATTCCAAAGACAGGACAAGCTACAACCTGATGCGTGGAAAGGCAGCACTGTAATTACACCGGGCTCTAAAACACCAGTACACTACCTAGTGAAAAAAAAAAAACAAAACAAAAAGGGCTGCAACTTCTGCACACTAGCAGAACACTGCAGCTTGATCACACATGAAAAACACATGACACAACAGATTTGACACAAGGAACTAGAAATAAAAAATTGTATTGCTTTGAAAATTGTATTGCTCTGGCACCCTCCTGTCTCCATGTATATCTCCCTGTCTCTCACCTATTCATCTCCATCCTGTTAGACTTTCATGCTTTGATGTTTCTCTCATATATACTGTCATCTACCAACATTTGCTTATTTCCGATCTGACGAAGATCAACCTTCGAAAGCTAATCAAGAAATGTATTAAGTTATGTCCAATAAAAAAGGTATCATCTTATTTTTCTTTTCCATGTTTTATTTTGTTTTATTTCTATAGATTACTTTTAAATTCTGAATAAAATACTTTTTTCTATCTTTGTTGCCTGATCATTTCATTTTTCTATTCGCTTTGGTCCCAGTTTCTTCTGTTTTATGCAGTGTCTTCTTTCCATTTGACATTTTTTCTCTCACCATGTCCACCATCCTCCTGTGTCCTTACGCGTCCTGTCTACCATTTGTAGCCCTGTCCCTGTCCTTCCTCCAGTTTCAGCATCTGCCCTCAAAGTGTTCCGATCTAGCCCTTAAATTCAGCAATTTCCTTCCATCCATAGCCGGCATTTCTCCTCCCTCCCCTCCATCCATGTGCATCTACTTCCTCTGTCTTCTCTCCCCTCCATCCATGTCCAGCATTTCTCCTCTCTCCCTCCCCTCCATCCATGTGCATCTCCTTTCTGATTTCCGTCTCCTCCATCCATCCATGTCCATTCTCCCCTGCCCTCTCCTCCATCCACCCATATCCAGCAAATTTCCTCTCTCCCCTGCTCCCTCCATTCATCCATCCATGTCCAGCAATTCTGCTCTCTCCCCTGCTCCCTCCGTTCATCCATCCATGTCCAGCAATTCTGCTCTCTCCCCTGCTCCCTCCGTTCATCCATCCATGTCCAGCAATTCTGCTCTCTCCCCTGCTCCCTCCGTTCATCCATCCATGTCCAGCAATTCTGCTCTCTCCCCTGCTCCCTCCGTTCATCCATCCATGTCCAGCAATTCTGCTCTCTCCCCTGCTCCCTCCGTTCATCCATCCATGTCCAGCAACCTGCTCTCTCCCCTGCCCTCTCCTCCATCCATCCATGTCCAGCAACCTCCATTCTTCCCTGCCCTCTCCTCCATCCACTCATGTCCAGCAAATTTCCTCTTTCCGCTGCCCCTATTCATCCATCCATGTCCAGCAATTCTCCTCTCCTCTGCCCTCCCTCCATCCATCCATGTCCAGCAACTCTCCATTCCTCCTCAACTCTCCAGACCGGTCAAGACGCTTGGGTTATGCTCGCCTACCAGCAGAGGGAGACTGAGAACACTAACTTCAAACTATGTACATATAACCTGTGCCTAGCCTTCTGTCATCAGTATTTTCTCAGTCTCAGCAGAGGGGTAGACAGGCAACCTGTGCAGCTTGTCCGGTCTGGTAGGATTCAGAGATTATTCAGGTGTTTCTTTGATCTGTTTTTAGCTTTCATCCCTGTGCCTGGAAGACTTTAGTGTGCTGGGGGTTGGTGGGTCCGGTGGGGCCTGCCATTGTCCCCTTTGGGGTGTCACACCCGGGTGGCCGGGTCCCTCTCCCTAACTGGCTCTCCCGTTTGGGCAGCTTTGTGCCTCGGCTGCAGTTCTGTGCTGCAGCCTTGAGTGCCGTATAGTTTAGCAGCAGCAGGGCTCAATTTCAGCAATAAAGTTTGTTAAAAGAAAAAAAAAAAAAAAGAGAATCTAAGTTCTTACAGAGCAAAGGCCCAGATGGTGTTGAGAGCTGAGTGAGCTGCACTCCGGGGTTCCGGAGCTGTTCAGCTGTTTTGGGGCGCTGCTTCTTAAGGCTTCGGGTGATTGAGTTTTTGGGCTGTCAGCTGTTAGTTTGGCGCGTGATGTCGGGAAAGCCGCTACGATGCAGATCTTGTGCGCGCCGGGGGGTTGACGTGGTTGGCGGTTCCTGCTGCTTTTGTGGCGAACCGAAGTCGTCTTCCTCCGCTCCGCCGGTGCTAGCGGCGGAGGTACCCGCGTCTGGCCCTCCAGAGCCGGCAGCGTCTCAGTGTGGCAGCGCGGCGGCGGTCCCGATTTTGGCGGGAACCGCCGCCATTTTGGAATCGGCACCTCAAGGCCCGGAGTTGGTCGGAGGACCTATGGGCAGTCAATTGTCAGGTTTTTCTGGGGGGGGGGGGGGGGGGCGTTCCTGGTCGGATGGGTTTCCTGCCGGATTTCATTTGGAGTTTATTCCAGGCCTGGCAGGCAGGGCCGACGCGAGCGGAGCCCCCTAGTCTTGGAACGGGGGGGGGGGGGGGGGGGCTAGTGTGAAGAGACCACGTGTAGAGTGGTCGGAGGACTTGGACAGTTTTTCCCCTCTGGAGTCAGAGGGCGATTTTAGTCCCCTGGAGGAGGAGGAGGGGCCGTTGGCTGGTTATGAGAAGGAGATTGCTGTGCCTGGGGAGGACCCTTCGGTAGTCCGCATTTTTCACCGGGATGAGTTGACGGAACTGATTGAGCAGGTGTCGTCGACTCTCAAGTTTGAGGCGTCGGCTCCAGTGACAGCCGGGACGCAGGATCCATTGGTTAAGGGGATCCGGCAGGTTTCGCGTACATTTCCTATGAACGCGGATCTGTGGGAAATGATTACCCAGGAGTGGCGTTCGCCAGAAGATCAGTGTAAGGTGGCTCAAGCCTTGGCTAAGTTGTACCCGCTCCCGCAGGAGGATAGAGATTGCCTCCGACCGTGGATGCCGTGGTGACGGCTGTGACTAAGGCTACGGCTATTCCTGTGGATGGAGGGGCCGCGTTGCAGGACCCGCAGGACAGGAAATTGGAGACGTTTCTCAAGCGGAGTTTTGATTTGTCTGCCTTGGCGCTGCAGGCGTCGGTTTGTGGAGTTCTGGTGGCCCGGGCGTGTTTTCGCTGGGCGGCTGTTGGATAGCCCGCCGACGGATAGGGCTTCTTTGGTTCAAGATTTGGCAAAGTTGGAGATGGGGTCGTCCTTCATGGCTGATGCGCTGTACGATTTGTTACGGTCTTTGGCTAAGAACATGACCCTGGCGGTGGCTGCTCGTCGGGCCCTGTGGTTGTGGGGCTGGATGGCTGATGCTGCTTCTAAGGCAAAGCTGTGTTCGCTGCCGTTTAAAGGTTCTTTGCTTTTTGGGGAAGAGTTGGATAAGTTGGTGAGGGGTCTTGGTGATGCTAAGGTTCCTCGTCTTCCGGAGCTTCGCCCTAAGGCTGCTAGGGGGTCCGCGGTGCGCGGTCGGTTTCAGGAAGCTCGAAGATATCGGCCTGGCAGGTCCTCTGGGGGGACTAGGGGTCGGTTTTTCCAAAGAACTCAGTCCTTTCGAGGTGGTTGCCGTGGAGGGCGCGGTTCCGCTTCGGGAACGACCAGAGTGTCCCGTCCTTCGCAGTGATGGTTTAGGGACCCAACCTCTGGTTCGCGTGGGGGCTCGTTTGCGCTTGTTTTACCAGAGGTGGGTCCAGATCACCTCAGATCAGTGGGTGCTGCAGATTGTGCGAGACGGCTACGCGTTAGAGTTCGACGGTCCTCTGCCCGATTTCTTTCTCGTGTCTCCTTGTCATTCCAGGCGCAAGGCGAGAGCAGTGCGGGAGACTCTGGCGCGTCTGGTCGATTTAGGAGCAGTGGTTCCGGTTCCTTCAAAAGAGCGAGGAACGGGTTGGTATTCCATTTACTTCGTGGTCCCCAAAAAGGAGGATTCCTTTCGGCCCATTTTGGACCTCAAGAGGGTCAATGCAGCTCTGAAGGTTCCTTCCTTTCGAATGGAGACGTTACGCTCGGTCATTGTAGCGGTTCAGGAAGGAGAGTTTCTAACGTCTTTAGATCTGACGGAGGCTTATTTGCACATTCCCATCTTAGAGGCACACCAGCGGTTTCTTCGTTTTGTGGTGTTGGGGAGGCCTGGCAACGGCGCCCCACACTTTTTCCAAGATCATGGTAGTGGTGGCGGCTGCGCTGCGTTTGCAGGGCATTTTGGTCCATCCGTATCTCGCCGACTGGTTGATCTGAGCCAAATCAAAGTCAGAGAGCGAGGACGTCACCGGCCGGGTGGTGTCCTTTCTGCAGTCTCTCGGATGGGTTGTCAATCTGGCCAAGAGTCACCTCGTTCCATCGCAGTCCCTAGAATATTTGGGAGTACGTTTCGACACGAAGAAAGGCCGAGTGTTTTTGACAGCTCCCCGCATTTCCAAGCTACAGTCTCAGATCCGGCACCTCCGAGCTCAGAGGACGCCGGTGGCGCGGGAGTATCTTCAGGTGCTGGGTCTGATGGCGGCATCAATAGAGGTGGTGCCCTGGGCCAGGGCCCACATGAGACCATTGCAGGTAGCGTTGTTGTCTCGCTGGTCTCCTCAGTTTCAGAGTTTGGAGGAGAGGCTCTCGCTGCCGGAGGTGGCTCGGTGCAGTCTTCGCTGGTGGCTCCACTCTCCGAATCTAGTGAAGGGCATGCCGTTGGACACTCCAGATTGGGTGGTGCTGACCACGGATGCGAGTCTGTCAGGATGGGGGGGCTCATTGTCTGGGTCAGGTGGCCCAAGGACGTTGGAGGAGGCGAGTTGGTCCATCAATCGCCTGGAGACGCGAGCTATTCGGTTGGCTCTTCGGGCCTTTCAGAGTCTTCTGGACGGCAAGGCAGTCAGGGTTCTGTCAGACAATGCCACGGCCGTCGCTTATGTAAATCGACAGGGGGGAACGAAGAGTCCCGGGCTAGTTGTAGAGGCGGCTGAGTTGCTGTCCTGGGCAGAAGTTCATCTGCAGAGTCTATCGGCGGGACACGTGGCAGGGGTGGACAACGTGAGTGCGGATTATCTGAGCAGACACACGTTGGATCCCGGAGAGTGGGCTCTCCATTCCTCCGTTTTCGAGCGGATAGTGTTGCAGTGGGGTCGGCCAGTGTTGGATCTTATGGCGTCGGCCGACAATGCGCAGGTCTCTCGGTTCTTCAGTCGTCGAAGGGACGCTCGAGCCGAGGGTATCGACGCGTTGGTGCTTCCGTGGCCAACTCAGCAGTTGCTCTACGTGTTTCCGCCGTGGCCGCTGGTGGGCCGCATGGTGCAGCGGATCGGTTGTCACTCGGGGTTAGTGGTTCTGATAGCGCCCAATTGGCCCCGGCGTCCGTGGTACGGAGATCTGATGCGGTTGCTGGTGCAGGATCCGATTCCCTTGGGGCCTCGGGTGCGACTGGTTCAGGGGCCGATAGAGATGGCAGATCCCTCTCCGTTCTTGCTTACGGCTTGGCTCTTGAGAGGCACCGGTTGAGAAAGAAAGGGTTTTTGCCCAGGGTGGTTGATACGATGTTGAGGTCTCGCAAGAGGTCTACTTCTTTGGCGTATGTGCGGGTGTGGCGCATCTTCGAGAATTGGTGTCAAGAGCGGGATTATGTCCCTTTGCGTGCTTCGGTGGTGGAAGTTTTAGATTTTCTGCAGGATGGTTTGGAGTGGGGGCTGTCGCTCTCTTCCCTGAAAGTGCAGGTTTCGGCCTTGTGTTGTTTTAGAGGTAAGATTCGGGGAGTTTCCTTGGCGGCTTCTCCTGATGTGGGGCGGTTCCTGAAGGCAGTGAAGTTGATTCGGCCGCCTCGTCGTCCGTTGGTTCCGCCTTGGGATTTAA
Source organism: Microcaecilia unicolor (assembly GCF_901765095.1). Taxonomy (NCBI): domain Eukaryota; kingdom Metazoa; phylum Chordata; class Amphibia; order Gymnophiona; family Siphonopidae; genus Microcaecilia; species Microcaecilia unicolor. Next base: position 107,185,649 of record NC_044041.1, on the reverse strand, counting down.
ATTTGGTCCTGGAGGCGTTGGTGGCACCTCCGTTTGAACCCTTGGCATCCATTACATGTAAGGATCTTACTTTGAAGGCGGTTTTTCTGGTGGCTATTTCTTCGGCGCGTAGGATTTCAGAGCTTCAGGCTCTGTCTTGCAGGGAGCCTTTTCTGTCATTTGCTAAGGAGAAAGTGACTTTACGGACGGTTCCTTCCTTTGTGCCTAAGGTGGTGTCTGCTTTTCATGTCAACCAGGTGATTTCATTGCCTGTGTTGGGGGATCACGCTGGGGATCTTACACAACGTCGGCTGGCTAAGTTGGATGTACGGCGCGTGTTACGGTCTTATTTGCGCAGAACGCAGGATTTTCGAGCATCGGATAGGTTGTTTGTGTTGTTTGGAGGTCCCAAAAAAGGGGCAGCAGCTTCCAAGGCTACTCTGGCTAGGTGGTTGAAGGAGACTATTGCTTCGGCGTACTTGTTGAAACGCCGTGCCGTGCCCTCGGTGCTTAAGGCTCATTCTACTCGGGGGGTAGCTGCTTCTTGGGCGGAAAGTAGTTTTATTCCTCCGCAGGATATTTGTAAGGCAGCGGCGTGGTCTTCCATCCATTCCTTTGTGAAGCATTACAGACTTGATGTTCAGGCAAAAGAGGATGCTCGGTTTGGAGCGGCGGTGTTGTCTTCTTCTTTTCGAGGATCCCACCCTTAAGTTTCTACTGCTTTGGTACTTCCCAAGCGTCTTGACCGGTCTGGAGGGTTGAGGAGGAAGGTGAAATTAGGCCTTACCTGCTTATTTTCTTTCCTCTAGACCCTCCAGACCGGTCAAGAGCCCGCCCTGTGGATTATCAGAAGTGATTTTGAGCCGTGTTCTGCTATGACTATTCTTTCAAGTTTAGTGTGGTCGGAGAGAATTTCTTTGACTATATGACACTACAGAGCGGGACGTTTTGACGTTCCGTCTGTGGAGGCACACTGTTGGTGTTTGACTAGTGGTTTTCCAGGTACAGGGGTTGTTTTATCGTTTTCAGGTTTTTGGTTTCTGCTTTGCTAAGTGTATACTGATGACAGAAGGCTAGGCACAGGTTATATATACATAGTTTGAAGTTAGTGTTCTCAGTCTCCCTCTGCTGGTAGGCGAGCATAACCCAAGCGTCTTGACCGGTCTGGAGGGTCTAGAGGAAAGAAAATTAGCAGGTAAGGCCTAATTTCACCTTCTCCCCTGCCCCCTCCATCCACCATGTCCAGCAATTCTCCTCTCTCCCCTGCCCTCCCCTCCTCTCCTGTCTAGCAATCTCTTCTCTCCCCCTTCCCTCCCATCCCATCCATGTCCACCGATTCTCCATGCCCTCCCTAAGCTCCCCGACAGCCCTCCTCTCTGTTCCTTCCTGCCCCCCCTCCCCGCGCGAAGGCAAGAAGGAACGGAGAGCCGTGATTATAGGTTGACGAAGTGAGGAGCCGGCGCCACGAGTGGGGGGGGGGGGGGTGGACGCCGGCGAGGAGAGGAAGATACAATTTTGTTCCATCCAGTCTTCGAGGAGGAGGCAGCCAGGGAAGGTCACGGTTAAGCCTCCCCATGCCTCTTATACAGGGCGCCTATGACCCCCGAAGCAGGCAGTTTCTCCGAAACATGGACCATGTCGGGTATGTTCAATAACGTATTTATCTGATGCCCCCTATTCTTGAAGGCTCCTTGTACGTTTTTGGCTACTTTGATCTTTGCCAGTGTGTTTTGGATTCTCTCTTATTACATTCCTTCTACATGGATTGTGACATGGAGCTTAATCAAGAAAATGAAAAACAAAATTTGAGGAAAGATAATGTTGAGCTGAATAAGTATCCTAGTACCTACTGTGTTTAAATGGAACTTTCCTTGAGCTAGTACAGAAAAGAGCATGAGCAAAATCTCATTTCCTTTCTTTCTTAAACTCCTGTGAAAGAGGCCGCATGTGTTAAGAAGCTTTTTTTTCCCCCTTAATACAGGAAGTGGCTGTAAGGAGTGTTACCAAATCTGGCATGGCAATTATGAACGGAGAGGAGGATGAAGAGGAAGCTGACTTTGGAGATGAAGACCTCTTCCATCAGCAGGTAATGTAATGTCTCAGTACAAGTTCCAGTCAAACAAGCCCAGAGACCCTAGGGGTGTTTGTACTGCTAAAAAGTTTCACCTAGCCCCTGGATGTCATTGAACTAAATAATGAGATTATAGTACCTCTGTGTAGATCTCTAAGACCTCATTTAATACTGTGTATAATTTTGGAGACTGCATCTTCAAAAAGATATAAGCGGGATGGAGTCATTCCAGAGTGTGACTTTTAAAATAGCAGTCTTTGTCATAAAGCATGTAGGGACAGATTTAAGGATCTCAATATGCATACTTTGGTGGGGGGGGGGGGGGGGGGGAGGCAGGAGAGAGGAGATACAATGTAGACATTTAAATACTTCCATGGCATAAATGTACAGGAGGCATGCTTCTTTCAATTGAAGGGAAGCTTTTAATGAGGTGGCATAAGATAAGGGGGTAGTCCTAAGAAAATACTTTGTTACGGAAAGAGTGGTGGATGCATGGAAAAAACCCCACCCCAGTGAAGGTGGAGATGAGGACTCTATGTGAATTTAAGAAAGTGTGGGGAAAGCACAGAGGATCTCTAAAGGAGAGGAAAGGACAGAGGAGATTAGTACTTGGTATGGATAGAAACATGACGGCAGATAAGGGCCAAATGGCCCATCCAGTCTGCCCATCCTAAGTAACCGCTAACTCCTCCTTTTCCTAAGGAATCCCATGTTCCTATCCCACGCTTTCTTAAATTCCAACACAGCTGTTGTCTCCACAACCTCCACCGGGAGGCCTTTCCACGCATCCACCACCCTTTCCATGAAAAAGTATTTTCTCAGATTCCTCCTAAACCTATTTCCACGTAACCTCATCCTATGCCCTCTCATTCTAGAGATTTCCTTCATTTGAAAAAGGTTCACCTCCTGTACATTAACGCCACTGACTATTTAAACACCTGTATCATATCCTCTCTCTCCTGCTTCTCTTCCAGCATATACATGTTGAGTTTCATAAGCCTGTCCCCTATACGTTGTATGACAGACCGCTAACTAATTATGTAGCCACCCTCTGGACTGACCATCCTGTTTTTTGTGTAGGTGCTGTCTCCAGACTAAGTACTCTAAATGGGACCTCACCAGAGACTTACACAAGGGCACTATCGCCTCTTTTTTCGTGCTGGTCATCCCTCTCCTTATGCACCCAAGCATCCTTCTGGCTTTGGCTATCGCCTTTTCCACCTGTTTGGCCACCTTAAGATCATCAGACACAATCACCACCAAGTCCTGCTCTTATTTCGTACACACAAGCACTTCACCCCCTAAACTGTACCATTCCCTTGGATTCTTGTAACCCAAGTGCATGACCCTGCATTTGTTAGCATTAAATCTTTTTGGACCATTCTTCAAGCTTTGCTAGATCCTTTCTCACGTCGTCCATACCCTCAGGGGTGTCCACCCTATTACAGAGTTTGGTATCATCCGTAAAGAGACAAGCCTTACCAGACAGTCTTTACGCAGTATCACTTACAAAGTTGTTAAAAAGAGCCAGCCCAAGGACTGATCCCTGTGATATACCACTGATAACATCCTTTTCCTTGGAGCAAGCTCCATTTACCACTGCCTTCTGTCTCCTTCCATTTAACGAGTTCTTAACCAAGTCAGTCACTTCAGGTCCCATACCAAGTTTATTTATCAGCCGCTTATGCTGAACCATGTCAAAGGCTTTGCTAAAATCCAAGTACATAACATCTAGCGACCCTCCCTCGTCCAGCTGTTTGGTCACCCAGTCAGAGAAGTCTATCAGATTTGTCTTACAAGACCTGCCCCTAGTGAAACCATGCTGCTTCGGGTCCTGCAGTCCATTTGATTCAAGAAATCTCACAATCGTCTGCTTTAGAAGTGTTTCCATTAGTTTACTCACCACTGAGGTCATACTGACCGGTCTGTAACTTGCAACTTCCTCCTTGCTTCCACTCTTGTGCAGAGGGATCACAGCCACCCTTCTCCAGTCCTCTGGGATCACTCCAGACTCTTAAGTAAGCATTGAAGAGGTCAGACTCTTAAGGAAGCATTGAAGAGGTCAGACTCTTAAGGAAGCATTGAAGAGGTCAGGCAGCGGAGCCACCCAGAACTTCTATAATTTTCTTGAGTACTCTCGGATATATCACATCAGGCCCCATCGCTTTGTCTGCTTTTAGTTTAGCTAGCTCTTCATGAACAGTCTTCTGAAAATTGGTCCTGGTCTACCATACATCCATCCCCATTAGGATTTATCTGAGGTCTTGCCCCCAGCCTTTCATCTGTGAACACAGAAAAGAAGTAATTGTTTAGCAGTTCAGCTTTATCCTTATTAGCTTCTACATATTCCTGCCCCTCAACTTTGAGCCTCATAATTCTGTTGTGGCACTTCTTCCTGTCGTATATCTTAAAAAAAAAAAAAATCTTGTTGCCCAGTTTTACCGTATTGACTGTCTTTTTCCTCCATTTCCCTCTTTGCTTTCCAGATAGCTTTTCCAGCTGCTCTTAGCTTTTACAGGTATTTTTTGCCTGTGTTCCTCGTTCTGCGATATCTTGAAATGTATGAAGACTACCCTTTTTCCCTTATCTTTTTAGCTATTATGTTTGAAAACCAGAGTGGCCTTCTTTTCCTCTTTTATGTAATTTTCTAACATAAAGGTTTGTCGCCTTTAAAATAGTAACAAAGACCTGCACGGTCCACCCAGTCTGCCCAACAAGATAAACTCACATGTGCCATTTTTTGTGTATACCTTACCTTGATTTGTACCTGTCTTTTTCAGGGCACAGACCAGCACTATCCCCGCCTCCCAACCACCAGCCCCGCCTCCCACCACCGGCTCTGGCACAGACCGTATAAGTCTGCCCAGCACTATCCCCACCTCCCAACCACCAGCCCCGCCTCCCACCACCGGCTAAGCTTCTGGGGATCCCTTCCTTCTGAACAGGATTCCTTTATGTTTATCCCACGCATGTTTGAATTCTGTTACTGTTTTCCTCTCCACCACCTCCCGCGGGAGGGCATTCCAAGCATCCACCACTCTCTCTTCTGACATTTTTCTTGCCCCCCATCAATCTCATTTCATGTCCTCTCGTTCTACCGCCTTCCCCTCTCCGGAAAAGGTTCATTTGCGGATTAATACCTTTCAAATATTTGAACGTCTGTATCATATCAACCCTGTTTCTCCTTTCCTCCAGGGTATACATGTTCAGGTCAGCAAGTCTCTCCTCATACGTCTTGCAACGCAAATCCCATACCATTCTCATAGCTTTTCTTTGCACAGCTTCCATTTTTTTAACATCCTTCACAAGGTACGGCCTCCAAAACTGAACACAATACTCCAGGTGGGGCCTCACCAACGTCTTATACAGGGGTATTAAAACCTCTTTTCTTCTGCTGGTCACACCTCTCTCTATACAGCCTAGCAACCTTCTAGCTACAGCCACCGCCTTGTCACACTGTTTCGTCGCCTTCAAAAATAGCTCCTTTCAGTTTCACTTACTGATGTTCTACTTCCTTCAGCTGTTCCCATCCAACTAACTCTTCCTTGAGAAATTCCTCCATCTCAGCAAAGTTAGTCCTTTTAAAATCTAAGACCTTCAATCTTGAATAAGCGTTCTCCTATGTCTTAATATTGAACTACACCATTCGGTGATCACTAGATGCCCAATGATCCCCCACCATAACATCAGAAACATTCTCCCTCTTCGTAATTACCAGGTCTAGAATCGTTCCATCCCGTGTTGGTTCCATTACTCACTGCTGGAACAATTCTTCCTGTAGAGAATCCAAGATCCCTTTGCTTCTAGATGGCCCCACAGCAGGGACTCTCCAATTGACATCTGGTATATTGAAATCACCTATTAGTAGTACTTCCCTTTTCCTAGCTATCTTGTTAATGTCTTCAATTAAGTCTCTGTCCATTTCTTCTGACCTCGAAGAAGGCCTGTATATCACACCATTGTAAGTATATTTCTCCGAGGACAAGTAGGCTGCTTATTCTCACACGTGGGTCGACATCGACCACGTCGGCCCAGGAACCCACATTTTGCCATAGCAAAAGCAAAAATGTTTTTCTAGTCTTCTGGCGTGTATTCAGCGCGCACCGCACATGTGCGAACTGACTTTCCACCCGCTGTGAGAGCACGTACCTCAGTTTTCTTTTCCACGACGAGGTGCGGCAGGTTCCTCCTGTGCTCCTCATTAAGACCCGAGAAGAGTCTTTGTTTTTTCGATATTTTTGCTAGTTTTTTTGCCTCTGTATTGCTAGTTTCTTATTTAAAAAAAAAAGTTACGATCCTTTTAGTTTCTCCTTAGTTCTTTTTTTTTCCCATAATATTAAGTTTTCTTTGTTTTCCGATCGCGGTCGGGTTTCTCCTTTTTCTGCCCCCTTTTTCTTGGCACAGTCGAGTCTTTTGATTTCGTCGAGGCCGTTTTCCCTTCCATGTCATCGAGGACACCCAGCGGCTTCAAACGTTGTACTCGGTGCAGTCGCACCATCTCAGGTAGCGATACCCATTCCTGGTGTATCCAGTACCTTGGGCCCAACCACAGCCCAGCTGATTGTAGTCTGTGTCTTTGTGTAAAGAAACGGACCTAATTGCTCGAGAAGCCCAACGAGAGAAACTTTTTTGGGTCCGGTCCATCGACATCGGTACCGAGGTCTGCGGCATTGACATCGAGGGACGCATTGACGTCATGAGCAGAGGTAATGGCTGCTGAGAGACCAAGTCGTGCTGAGAGCAATGAGGTGTCGAGTGGGTCTCCACCTGTCTCGAGGCCTCCGCCCTGAGGAGACTTGAGGATTCCTCGTCGGTACCGAGGAGTCTCGGTGACAGGCATCGAGCAAAGGCAAAGAAGCACTGTCGCCGATCTCCTTCGATACAGTGCCGGGAGGTCCGGGGCGTCGAGGGATTTGGCACCTGAGAAGCATCGACGCCGAGAGGACCGCTCCCTCTCAATACAGGAGGTGCCGATGCACCGGTCTCTTAGCAGCCCGGCACCTGAGCCTCAGCAGATTCTGCCACCGGTTAATCCACCGACTCCTGAGCCTTCTCCGATGGTAGCTCTCGAGTGCATTTGGGCCCTGCTTCCAGAGCTTCTGGAAGGATACTGTGCCAGTCTGCTTCGGTGTCGGGGGTGCTTGAGCCTTCTGTGTCGTCTGCTGCAGTGGCATCTGGCCCTTCACCTGTAGTGAGGTCCCCATCCTTGGCACCGGTGTCGGCTGCCACCCAGGTCAACGCCCCTACGACGTTGGTGGAAGAAGTTTTGCCGCAGTCCATGTGTGCGTCAGCCTCTCGACATCGCCATCAAGGACGTCGTTCCTCGGCATCAAGGCAGGCTCAGTCTCAGAGTTCCCTAAGAGAAGTACTAGCCAGTACTGAAGAGGAGCGTTTGTGGGAGTCAGAAGGAGATTCCAGGTACTTTTCTTCCGATGAGTCGTATGGGATTCCCTCTGAACCTTCCCCTCCACCTGAAAGGAGCCTGTCTCCTCCTGAGAGTCTTTCCTTTACATCTTTTGTCTGGGAAATGGCTACGGCTATTCCATTCCCTGTGGAGGATGAGCCCAGGGCTGAGATGCTCGAGGTCCTGGACTATCCCTCTCCATCTAAGGAGGCTGTGTCAGCTCCTCTGCATAAGGTACTGAAGGAAGTCCTTATTGCAGATCTGGTCGTTACCCCTGTCTGGCCCTGTGATCCCAAAGAAAGCTTATTCCCAGTGTTGGATCCACAGTGAACCTGGGTTGATGAGGTCTCAGTTACCCCACAATTCCATGGTGGTGGACTCCGCCCCCAAGAGAGCCAAGAATACTAGAGACTATGCCTTGGCGCCCCCAGGCACAGAAGCTAGGACCTTGGATTCTTTTGGGAGGATGGCCGCTTTGCTTGCTGCCTATATTCAGTCCTACCAGCTCTTCACGAGTGTCCACTTGCGAAACTCGATGAGGCAGCTGTCTAGCTTGGTTGATGCCATCCCTCCGGAGCAGGTCGAGCCTTTTTGCCAGGTGGTCAGGCACCAGAAGGCATGTCGTAAATTTCTGGCCAGGGGCGCTTACTATTCTTTTGATTTGGCAGACTCCCATGGCTGCATGTCTCTGACCTGGATCATTTATTTTTTATTTATTTTTGTTACATTTGTACCCCGCGCTTTCACACTCATGGCAGGCTCAATGCGGCTTACATGGGGCAATGGAGGGTTAAGTGACTTGCCCAGAGTCACAAGGAGCTGCCTGTGCCTGAAGTGAGAATCAAACTCAGTTCCCCAGGACCAAAATCCACCACCATAACCACTAGGCCACTCCTCCACAACATTAACCTCCCTCCAACCGGCCCAGCAGCGGATGGCGGATGTACTTTGCCGGGGGGACAATCTTTTTGGTGAGAAAGTAGAGGATCTTGTTGACCAGATCAAGAAGCATAATGATGCTATGGATTCTGTCTCCCGCCAGGTGCCTTCTGCTACAACCTCCTCATGTAGGAGATATTTTGGAGGGAAGCGGAGTGCTCCCTATTCCTATGCTAGGCATAGGTACAATCCAGCTTCCTGACAGCCTACCCAGGCTCAGCCCCAGCACACTCGTTGTCAACAGCGTGCGCCTAAGTCCCCTGCTGCTCCCCAACAAAAGCAAAGGTCGAGCTTTTGACTGGCTCCAGTTAAGCATAGCCACAGTAAAAGTATCCGTACCGGTTGGAGGGAGGTTAATGTTTTTTCACCAAAGGTGGCCTCTCATAACCTCCGACTGGTGGGTTCTTCAAATAGTCCGGTTAGGATTTACCCACATTCTGGAATACAAACCTCCAAATTGTCCACTGGGAGCTCATTCTTACAGCTCCCAGCACAAACAGGTACTTGCAGAGGAACTTTCCGCCCTTCTAAAGGCCCATGCGATTGAACCTGTTCCACCAGGGGAAGAAGGGCTGGGATTCTATTCCAGGTACTTCCTAGTGCAAAAGAAAAGGGTGGGGGGGGGGGGGGTGCGTCCCATCCTAGACCAAAGGGCCCTGAACAAATTCCTAGTCTGAGAAAAGTTCAGGATGGTTTCCCTCTGGGCACCCTTCTTCCCATGATTCAGGAAAGCTATGCTATTGGCTATGCTCTTGAAGGATGCTTACACACACATCTCTTTACTCCCAACTCACAGGAAGTATCTTCGATTTCGGTTGAGAACGCAGCACTTTCAGTACCGTGTACTTCCCTTCGGCCTGGCGTCTGTGCCCAGAGTGTTTACAAAGTGTATAGCAGTAGTTGCAGCATCGCTGCACAGACTAGGAGTGCATGTGTTTCCTTATCTCGATGATTGGCTGGTGAAGAGCACCTCGGAAGACGGTGCTCGGGAGTCCATGCGAATGACTATTCAGATGCTAGAGCTACTCCAAGTCCCATCTCACTCCTGTCCAAAAATTGGAGTTCATTGGAGCACTGCTGGACACGAAGACAGCTCGGGCTTATCTTCCCGAGACAAGGGCAGACAACCTCCTGTCCCTTGTGTCCACAGTTCAAGCGTCTGAGCAGATCACAGCTAGGCAGATGTTGAGACTTCTGGGCCACATGGCCTCAACAGTTCATGTCACTCCCATGGCACATCTTCATATGAGATCAGCTCAATGGACCCTAGCTTCCCAGTGGTATCAGGCTGTGGGGGATTTGGAGGATGTGATCGAACTCTCCACCGATTTTCGAAATTCTCTTCATTGGTGGACAATCCAGTCCAATTTGACCATGGGACGACCATTCCAAGATCCTTAGCCACAAAAAGTGCTGACGACGGATGCATCCCTCCTAGGGTGGGGAGCTCATGTAGATGGAAACAGATCTTCAGATCAACCTCCTGAAATTACAAGCGATCTGGAACGCTCTAAAGGTTTTCAGACATCATCTGTCCAACCAAATCATCTTAATTCAAAAAGACAATCAGGTTGCCATGTATTACACCAACAAGCAGGGGGGCACTGGATCTTGCCCTGTGTCAGGAAGCTGTTCAGATGTGGCTTTGGGCATGCCGTCACGGCATGTTTCTCCAAGCTACTTATCTGGCAGGTGTAAACAACAGTCTGGCCGACAGACTGAGCAGGGTAATGCAACCTCACGAGTGGTCACTGAATATCGGCGTACCCTCGGTGGATCATTTTGTCACTCAGATCAATCACAAGGTCCCTCAGTTTTGTTCCAGGTTTCAGGCCCACGACAGACTAGCATCAAATGCCTTTCTCCTTCATTGGGGAACAGGCCTTCTGTATGCGTATCCTCCCATACCTCTAGTAGGGAAGACTTTGCTGAAACTCAAGCAAGACCGCGGAACCATGATCCTGATTGCACCCTTCTGGCCGCGTCAGATTTGGTTCCCTCTTCTTTTGGAGTTGTCCTCTGAAGAACCGTGGAGATTGGAGTGTTTTCCAACCCTCGTCACTCAGAACGAGGGGTCGCTTCTACATCCCAACCTCCAGTCTCTGGCTCTCACGGCCTGGATGTTGAGAGCTTAGAGTTAGCCTCTTTGGGCCTTTCAGAGGGTGTCTCCCGAGTCTTGCTTCCAGGAAAGATTCCACAAAGAGGTGTTACTCTTTCAAATGGAGGAGGTTTGCCGTCTGGTGTGACAGCAAGGCCCTAGATCCTCTCTCTTGTCCTACACAGACCCTTCTTGAATACCTTCTACACTTGTCAGAGTCTGGTCTCAAGACAAACTCCGTAAGGGTTCACCTTAGTGCAATTAGTACTTATCATCGCCGTGTAGAGGGTAAGCCTATCTCTGGATAGCCTTTGGTTGTTCGCTTCATGAGAGGTTTGCTTTTGTCAAAGCCCCATGTCAGACCTCCACCAGTGTTATGGGATCTCAATGTCGTTCTCACCCAGCTGATGAAAGCACCTTTTGAGCCACTGAATTCCTGCCATCTGAAGTACTTGACCTGGAAGGTCATTTTTTTTGGTGGTTGTTACTTCAGCTCGTAGAATCAGTGAGCTTCAGGCCTTAGTAGTGGATGCACCTTATGCTAAGTTTCATCACAGCAGAATAGTCTTCCGAACGCACCCTAAGTTCCTGTCGACGGTGGTATTGGAGTTCCATCTGAACCAGTCAATTGTCTTGCCAACGTTTTTTCCCCCAACCTCATGCCCACCCTGGCGAAAGCAGCCTGCACACCTTGGACTGCAAGAGAGCATTGACCTTTTATGTGGAGCGGACAAAGCCCTTCAGACAGTCTGCCCAGCTGTTTGTTTCTTTTGATCCCAACAAGAGGGGAGTCACCATCGGAAAACGCACAGTCTCCAGTTGGCTAGCAGATTGCATATCTTTCACTTATGCCCAAGCTGGGCTGACTCTGGAGGGCCATGTCACGGCTCATAATGTTAGAGCCATGGCTGCATTGGTGGCTCACTTAAAGTCAGCCTCCATGGAAGAGATTTGCAAGGCTGCAATGTGATCATCAGTCCACACATTCGCATCTCACTACTGCCTTCAGCTGGATACCCGATGCGACAGTCGGTTTGGGCAGTCAGTGCTGCAAAATCTGTTTGGGGTTTAGAATCCAACTCCACCCCCCTAGGACCGTTTCATTCTGTTCCAGGCTGCACTCTCAGCTAGCTGTATATAGTTTCAGGTTAACCTATGTTATGTCCTTGCTGTTGCGAGGCCCAATTGACCAATGATCATTGTTTTGAGTGAGCCTGAATGCTAGAGATACCCCACGTGTGAGAATAAGCAGCCTGCTTGTCCTCGGAGAAAGCAAAGATACTTACCTGTAGCAGGTATTCTCTGAGGACAGCGGGCTGATTATTCTCACAATCCCTCCCACCTCCCCTTTGGCGTTGTTATTTGTTATGCTTTTTGATTTAACTGAGATACGCACTCACGCAGCGGGTGGGAAGTCAGTCCGCGCATGCACGCGCACCAGAAGACTCTAGAAAATCTTTTTTGTTTTTCTATGGCAAAATGCCGGTTCCTGGGCTTACGTGGACGATGTCGACCCATGTGTGAGAATAATCAGTCTGCTGTTCGCGGAGAATACTACTACTACTTGTCATTTCTAAAGCGCTACCAGACGTACGCAGCGCTGTACACTTGAACATGAAGAGAGAGTCCCTGCTCGACAGAGCTTACAATCTAATTAGGACAGACAAACAAGACAAACAAGAGATAAGGGAATATTAAAGTGAGGATGATAAAATAAGGGTTCAATACCTGCTACAAGTAAGTATCTTTTCTTTTCCATTCCCTCTTTCCTGTTTAACCCACAGCACTTCTTCCTTACCCCATATAGTAACATAGTCGATGACGGCAGATATGTGTCCTGCAATTCTATCACATTCATATTATTCTCAACATATAATGCCCTTTTTTCCTACACTGTCCTTCCTGAATGGATTATAGTTAGGTATAACTATATCCTAGTCATGGGTCTCCGTGACCATCACTAAATCCAAGTTGGCTTCTATCATTGCAGTCTCTAGATCTAGAAATTTGTTTCCCATACTATGGACATTGGTATACAAGGTTCTCCAGGTTTTACCTTTCCTATAAAGTTATTTGATGTCTTATTCTTCTGAGAGTTATTAATGACTTTGGGGCTTTTTTCACCAATCCCCAGCAAATTTAGTTTAAAGTCCTCTTTAGTACTTTGACCAGTCTGTTGTGAAAGACAGTTTGTCCCTTCCATGATAGATGGACACCATCACTGCTTAGTAGCTCTTGGAAAATCATCCCATGGTCTAAGAAACCGAAGCACTCATGTTGGCACCATCAATGCAGTCACACATTCAGTTCCAGAATGCAGTATTCCGTCCTTCGGCCTTTACCTTCAACAGGAAGGATCGATGAGAACACCGCTTGTGCACCTAAGTGCTTTACCCTCTGACCTGGAGCCATGAAGTCACATTTGATATGTTCAATAGGATACTTAGCAGTATCATTTGTACCAACATGGATGAGCAGCATAAGATAGTGGTCAATAGGCTTGATGAGTGTTGGCAAACTTTGTTACATCCCGAACCTTGGCACCAGGCAGACAGCACACCTCCCTGAACATCATGTCTGATTGGCAGATGAGTGCCTCTGGTACCCCTCAGAAGAGACTCGCCAACCACCACCACCACCACCTTTCATTTCTTGTTGGCCACTGATCCAGTGGTTTTGGGATTTTTGATCCTGTTCTTCAGATGTTTTCAGCTCTTCTACCTTCAGGACTGCAAACCGATTCTTCAGTTCAACAGAAGATAGAGTTGAGTTGATTTTGCTGGATTTGGTAATCTGTGTCCAGCTGTCCTTTTTCTTCACAAGATCTCTTCTCCCTTTGCTGGCGAACCCCAGTGTTTCAACATGCATCTCAGGGATGAATTTCTGGCTGTCACTGATGCTTCTTAATCTGGTTACCTCCTCTCTAGGGCTGGTCTTAGCAATAGTGGGGCCCTGTGCAAACCAGTTCAGTGGGCCCCCCCCTGCCCACCACCAAGACATAATTTATCAGAGTGTAAAAGGAGGTTTAAAGCTCTCGGAACCCCATCTTACCGCATACCTTGATGTGCATCCACCATGTTTCAGTAGAGAGTGGCAGACATTCTCCGAGGACAAGCAGGCTGCTTGTTCTCACTGATGGGTGACGTCCACGGCAGCCCCTCCAATCGGAAACTTCACTAGCAAAGTCCTTTGCTAGCCCTCGCGCGCCCGCGCGCACCGCGCATGCGCGGCCGTCTTCCCGCCCGAAACCGGCTCGAGCCGGCCAGTCTTCTTTTGTCCGCACTCGGTACGGTCGTGTTTTCGCCGTGTCGAGCCCCGGAAAGTCGACCTCGCGCGTCCAATTTATTTTGAGCGTGTTTTTTTCCTTCGGGAAAGTTTTCTCTTAGTCGGGAAGTGCTCCGGAAACCCCCCGCCGGGTTTCGTGTAAATCCTCCCCGTACTTCCAGCTTTTTGCCCCGGTAAGTTTTCTTTCGTCGTCGGGGTAGGCCTCTTTTTGGCCTCGGTCGAGATTTTTCTCCCTCTAAATTTTGGTGCTTCAAATTTCGCCATTTCGGCTTTTGATTTCGCCGGCGTGATTTTTCCGCCCATGACATCGAAGCCTTCCAGCGGCTTCAAGAAGTGCACCCAGTGCGCCCGGGTTATCTCGCTCACTGATCGACACTCGTCGTGTCTTCAGTGTCTGGGGGCCGAGCACCGCCCTCAGAACTGCAGTCTGTGTTCCCTGCTTCAAAGGCGGACTCAGGTAGCGAGACTAGCCCAGTGGAACGTGTTGTTCTCGGGCTCTTCGTCGGCATCGGCACCGGGATCTTCGAGTGCATCGACGTCGTCAGCGTCCAGACCATCTTCCTCGGCCGCCCCTGCATCGAGTGCATCGAGGCATCGGGCCTCTGCATCGGCGCCGAGACATCGGATAGCTGCATCGACGTCGGTGGTACCAGGACCTCGTCTGCTGATGTCGTCGGACGGTGGTGCATCGGGTGGAGTGCAGGTGAGGGCTGTCCATTCCCCTGCTGGTGGCGGTGAGCCCTCGGGTGGGTCTCCGCCTACCCTGAGGGCTCCTGCGGTACAGCCCCCCCGAGATCGACCTTCTTCAGTCTCGGCCCCGAGGAAGCGACGGATGGATTCGACGTCCTCGTCGGTGCCGGGGAGCTCCGGTGACATGCTTCGGAAGAAATCGAAGAAGCATCGACACCGGTCTCCTCCCCGTGTCAGCACCGAGAGCTCTGGGTCGCCGAGGGATTCGGCACCCAGCAGGCATCGGCACCGAGAGGACCGCTCACCCTCTGTTCAAGAGGTGTCGATGCGCTCCGCTCTGGACAGCCCGGAACAGCCTCCACGCCCGGAACAGGTACTGACGTCGACGCCTGCATCGACCTCTCAGCCTTTCTCTGCAGCCACTCTAAACGAGAGCCTCCGGGCCGTTCTCCCAGAGATTCTGGGAGAGCTGTTGCGCCCTACCCCTCCGGTACCGGCGGTGCTTGCGCCTCCGGTACCGTCGAGCGTGGCGCCGGCTGGCCCATCGCCCAGGTTGAGGTCCCCGACGTCGGTACCGCGTGCGGTGCCGACCGCGGCCACCTCCCAGGAAGGCTCCCCGACCAAGTCGGCGGAGGGAGCTTCGCCGATGCGGGCAAGGGAGTCTACCTCTCGACGCCCCCATCGTGGACGGGGTTCCACGGAGTCGAGCAGGGCGAGGTTGCAGACACAGGTCCGGGAACTCGTGTCTGACACCGAGGGTGAGGCCTCGTGGGAGGAAGAGGAAGATCCCAGATATTTCTCTGACGAGGAGTCTGAGGGTCTTCCGTCTGATCCCACTCCCTCTCCTGAGAGACAGCTTTCTCCTCCCGAGAGTCTGTCTTTCGCTTCCTTTGTCCGGGAGATGTCTACGGCCATCCCCTTCCCGGTGGTTGTGGAGGACGAGCCCAGGGCTGAAATGTTTGAGCTCCTGGACTATCCTTCTCCACCTAAGGAAGTGTCCACTGTTCCCTTGCACCATGTCCTGAAGAAGACATTGCTTGCGAACTGGACCAAGCCATTAACTAATCCCCACATTCCCAAGAAGATCGAGACCCAGAGCTGATGCGCACTCAGTTGCCTCATGACTCTGGAGTTGTGGATTTGGCCCTAAAGAAGGCTAAGAGTTCTAGGGAACATGCTTCGGCGCCCCCGGGCAAGGACGCTAGAACCTTAGACTCCTTTGGGAGGAAGGCCTACCATTCCTCTATGCTCGTGTCCAAGATCCAGTCCTACCAGCTCTACACGAGCATACACATGCGGAACAATGTGCGGCAGTTGGCGGGCTTGGTTGATGCTCTTCCCCCTGAGCAAGCCAAGCCTTTTCAGGAGGTGGTCAGGCAGCTGAAGGCGTGCAGAAAATTCCTGGCCAGAGGAGTTTATGACACTTTTGATGTTGCGTCCAGGGCCGCTGCTCAAGGTGTGGTGATGCGCAGGCTCTCATGGCTGCGTGCCGCCGACCTGGAGAATAGAATCCAGCAGCGGATTGCGGACTCGCCTTGCCGTGCGGATAACATTTTTGGCGAAAAAGTCGAACAGGTGGTAGAGTCTCTCCACCAGCGGGACACCGCATTCGACAAGTTCTCCCGCCGGCAGCCTTCAGCTTCTACCTCTACAGGTAGACGATTTTTCGGGGGAAGGAAGACTGTTCCCTATACTTCTGGCAAGCGTAGGTACAATCCTCCTTCCCGACAGCCTGCGGCCCAGGCTAAGCCCCAGTGCGCTCGCTCTCGTCAGCAGCGTGCGACTCAGCAAGGCCCCGCGGCTCCCCAGCAAAAGCAAGGGGCGAGCTTTTGACTGGCTCCAGCAGAGCATAGCCGACATCCAAGTGTCAGTGCCGGGCGACCTGCCTGTCGGAGGGAGGTTGAAAGCTTTTCACCAAAGGTGGCCTCTCATAACCTCCGATCAGTGGGTTCTCCAAATAGTCCGGCAAGGATACACCCTCAATTTGGCCTCAAAACCTCCAAATTGTCCTCCGGGAGCTCAGTCCTACAGCTTCCAGCACAAGCAGGTACTTGCAGAGGAACTCTCCGCCCTTCTCAGTGCCAATGCGGTCGAGCCCGTGCCATCCGGGCAAGAAGGGCTGGGATTCTATTCCAGGTACTTCCTTGTGGAAAAGAAAACAGGGGGGATGCGTCCCATCCTAGACCTAAGGGCCCTGAACAAATATCTCGTAAAAGAAAAGTTCAGGATGCTTTCCCTGGGCACCCTTCTCCCCATGATTCAGCAAAACGATTGGCTATGCTCTCTGGACTTGAAGGATGCCTACACACACATCCCGATACTGCCAGCTCACAGACAGTATCTGCGATTTCAGCTGGGCACACGCCACTTCCAGTACTGTGTACTACCCTTTGGGCTCGCCTCTGCGCCCAGGGTGTTCACAAAGTGCCTAGCTGTGGTAGCAGCGGCGCTTCGCAGGCTGGGGGTGCACGTGTTCCCATATCTCGACGATTGGCTGGTGAAGAACACATCCGAGGCAGGAGCCCTGCAGTCCATGCAGATGACTATTCGCCTCCTGGAGCTACTGGGGTTTGTGATAAATTACCCAAAGTCCCATCTTCTCCCAGTGCAGAAACTCGAATTCATCGGAGCCCTGCTGGATTCTCGGACGGCTCGCGCCTATCTCCCAGAGACGAGAGCCAACAACTTGTTGTCCCTCGTCTCGCGGGTTCGAGCGTCCCAGCAGATCACAGCTCGGCAGATGTTGAGATTGCTGGGCCACATGGCCTCCACAGTTCATGTGACTCCCATGGCCCGCCTTCACATGAGATCTGCTCAATGGACCCTAGCCTCCCAGTGGTATCAGGCCGCTGGGGGTCTAGAGGACGTGATCCACCTGTCCACGAGTTTTCTCGAATCCCTGTTTTGGTGGACGATTTGCTCCAATTTGACTCTGGGACGTCCCTTCCAAATTCCTCAGCCACAAAAAGTGCTGACCACGGATGCGTCTCTCCTGGGATGGGGAGCTCATGTCGATGGGCTTCACACCCAAGGAAGTTGGTCCCTCCAAGAACGCGATCTACAGATCAATCTTCTGGAGTTGCGAGCGATCTGGAACGCTCTGAAGGCTTTCAGAGATCGGCTGTCCCATCAAATTATCCAAATTCAGACAGACAATCAGGTTGCCATGTACTATGTCAACAAGCAGGGGGGCACCGGATCTCGCCCCCTGTGTCAGGAAGCCGTCAGCATGTGGCTCTGGGCTCGCCGTCAGGGCATGGTGCTCCAAGCCACATATCTGGCAGGCGTAAACAACAGTCTGGCCGACAGGTTGAGCAGGATTATGCAACCTCACGAGTGGTCGCTCAATTCCCGTGTGGTGCGACAGATCTTCCAGGCGTGGGGCACCCCCCTGGTGGATCTCTTCGCATCTCAAGTGAACCACAAGGTCCCTCAGTTCTGTTCCAGGCTTCAGGCCCACGGCAGACTGGCGTCGGATGCCTTCCTCCTGGATTGGGGGGAAGGTCTGCTGTATGCTTATCCTCCCATACCTCTGGTGGGGAAGACTTTGTTGAAACTCAAGCAAGACCGAGGCACCATGATTCTGATTGCTCCCTTTTGGCCGCGTCAGATCTGGTTCCCTCTTCTTCTGGAGTTATCCTCCGAAGAACCGTGGAGATTGGAGTGTTTTCCGACCCTCATCACGCAGGACGACGGGGCTCTTCTGCATCCCAACCTCCAGTCCCTGGCTCTCACGGCCTGGATGTTGAGGGCGTAGACTTTGCCTCTTTGGGTCTGCCAGAGGGTGTCTCCCGCATCTTGCTTGCTTCCAGGAAAGACTCCACTAAGAGAAGTTACTTCTTTCATTGGAGGAGGTTTGCCGTCTGGTGTGACAGCAAGGCCCTAGATCCTCGCTCTTGTCCTACACAGACCCTGCTTGAATACCTTCTGCACTTGTCTGAGTCTGGTCTCAAGACCAACTCCGTAAGGGTTCACCTTAGTGCAATCAGTGCATACCATTACCAAGTGGAAGGTAAGCCGATCTCAGGACAGCCTTTAGTTGTTCGCTTCATGAGAGGTTTGCTTTTGTCAAAGCCCCCTGTCAAGCCTCCTACAGTGTCATGGGATCTCAATGTCGTTCTCACCCAGCTGATGAAACCTCCTTTTGAGCCACTGAATTCCTGCCATCCGAAGTACTTGACCTGGAAGGTCATTTTCTTGGTGGCAGTTACTTCGGCTCGTAGAGTCAGCGAGCTTCAGGCCCTGGTAGCCCAGGCCCCTTACACCAAATTTCATCACAACAGAGTAGTCCTCCGCACTCACCCTAAGTTTCTGCCAAAGGTCGTGTCGGAGTTCCATCTGAACCAGTCAATTGTCTTGCCAACATTCTTTCCCCGTCCTCATTCCTGCCCTGCTGAACGTCAGCTGCACACATTGGACTGCAAGAGAGCATTGGCCTTCTACCTGGAGCGGACACAGCCCACCAGACAGTCCGCCCAATTGTTTGTTTCTTTTCACCCCAATAGGAGGGGAGTGGCTGTAGGGAAACGCACCATATCCAATTGGCTAGCAGATTGCATTTCCTTCACTTACGCCCAGGCGGGGCTGGCTCTTGAGGGTCATGTCACGGCTCATAATGTTAGAGCCATGGCTGCGTCGGTAGCCCACTTGAAGTCAGCCTCCATTGAAGAAATTTGCAAAGCTGTGACGTGGTCATCTGTCCACACATTCACATCTCATTACTGCCTGCAGCAGGATACCCGACGCGACAGTCGGTTCGGGCAGTCAGTTCTTCAGAACCTGTTTGGGCTTTAGGATCCAACTCCACCCCCCGAGGGCCCTGTTTGTTCTGTTCCAGGCTGCTCTCTCAGTTAGTTGGTAAATTTTTTAGGTCAATCTCAGTTATGTCCTCGCCGTTGCGAGGCCCAATTGACCAATGTTTGTTGTTTTGAGTGAGCCTGGGGGCTAGGGATACCCCATCAGTGAGAACAAGCAGCCTGCTTGTCCTCGGAGAAAGCGAATGCTACATACCTGTAGAAGGTATTCTCCGAGGACAGCAGGCTGATTGTTCTCACAAACCCGCCCGCCTCCCCTTTGGAGTTGAGTCTTCCCTTGAAGTGTATTGTCTTGCTACATACTGGACTGGCCGGCTCGAGCCGGTTTCGGGCGGGAAGACGGCCGCGCATGCGCGGTGCGCGCGGGCGCGCGAGGGCTAGCAAAGGACTTTGCTAGTGAAGTTTCCGATTGGAGGGGCTGCCGTGGACGTCACCCATCAGTGAGAACAATCAGCCTGCTGTCCTCGGAGAATACCTTCTACAGGTATGTAGCATTCGCTGTGGCAGCGATTTTCATATCCCTTCAGCTACCGAGCCCAGAGTCTCCTCGCTGCTGCATCCTGCCCTTGAGAAAGCAGGAAGTAACATCAAAAGGGGGTGGGTCACAGCAGCGAAGGAGATCTGGATGCACATTAAAGTACGGAGCAAGGATGTGTTCCGAGATAGAAGGACAGACATGCCAGAGATGTGGGGCCCCTAGGAGCACGGGGCCCTGTGCGACCGCACCTGTCGCCCCTGCCTAAGACCGGCCCTACTCCTCTCAATTCTTGTACTTCATTCATGAGGGATTCAATGTGCATACATTTATCACAGGGAACCAGATCCTTGTCTTGGAATAATTCAGTCTGGACAAAGGCAGAAGCTGCAATAGGAGCAGCAGCTTTAGGGGCAAGATGTTTCTTTGCCATACTTTGAGTATAGGAGGTTTATGTACCTCTGGATAAAGAGAAATGCCTACCAAAGCTCCAACCCTATTCTTTTTTTCACCGGTTTTGTAAGTTACAGAAGCAGGTAGTTTTTACTGTAAGAACCTATTCAGATTTGCTTTGTGTGTGTAGTTCAGTGTACATCCTTGCCTGTTGGGATATACAGTGATTTAGCTTTATTATAAACTAGTAAAAGAGGCCCGTTTCAGAGCAAATGAAACGGGCGCTAGCAAGGTTTTCGTCGCCAACACCCCCCCCCCCCCCCCCCCTCCATGGCCAACCCCTTCGTTGTTCTACCATTGCTCTGCCCCCAACGTCATGACATTTGACGCGAGGGCGGGGCCCGGAGCGATTCCCCCCGCCTCCCTGCGTCCCTCCCTGCCAACCCCTTCATTGTTCTGCCATTGCTCCGCCCTCGAGGGCGGGGCCCGGAGCGATTTTGGTGGCTTCACCACCACGAACCTTCACCTTTTTGAAGGAAGTCAGGGCTTGGCTTCAGTGACGTCAGTGTCCTCAGAACATTGAGGGTGAGTTTTATTATAGTAGATATCCTTCTACTTAGGGTACTTTATAAACCTGTGTTACTTATATATACTTTAATTATGTATCTATAGATCTATATATGTTAAGAGATTCTTTAAAGCAGGAAAAGCACCTGGTAAAAAGCAGAAAGCTGAAGACTCACTGTAGTGAAATGATTTGCTCTCAGAAATGACTGTAATTTGGAGACAGACAGTGGATTAGGCAAACTATATATGAAATGTCACCCTTGGAGTGGGTGGGTCTAAACAACCACAGACTTGTAGAAGGGTTAGCAGTGAAACCTATCTCCAAATGCTATACCAAACCACCTTACTACACCTGTGTTTTGAAACAAAAGCCTGCCTCCAAGATCAGGTAACTGCTTTGGGGGGATGGGTCAGAAGGCTAATACAAATAACTTTTAAAGTCGCAAAGGCACAGCTATATCAGAAATTAAACAGTTTTAATATAGCATGAGCAGGACACAACATACAGGTAAAAACAAGCGAATCGCAGAGGTTTAATAGTTTTAGATAGTAAGCAGTGCACAAGAGATAGTGAAAGACAAGTTTGAATTCCCTTTCTTTTCTTTTTTAATACAGGAAAGTATAGAGAAATGGAGCAGAAATCCAGGAGTTCAGTCAGATAAATATCCAACACTGGGCAGACTGGATATGCTGTATTGTCTTTCTGCCACTGTTTTCTCTGTTTCTATAAAGACTGCCCTAGGAAAAGAAATAATATCTCCCCGGTACCAAGCAGTCACTGGACCACCTTCTCTGTGTAGGAAATGTGGATGGGATAAAGAGTTCCCTGAGGTGGGGGGTTGTACCTTTTGAATCTGGTTCTAGGGTAGTGTGCTACAATATACCTGGAAGTGTTAGACATGTCAGCTGTGGGGAGTGGGACTGATGTACTAATAGCTGCTGCTGGGTGATGCTTCTAATCAGCCCAAGCAGAGGTGTAATATGCCTGCTGGAGATAGGGAAATAGAAATATTGTCATGGGAGATGATGTATTTAACCCTGTCTCTGCTTATCTCTCTGCAGGGGGATCCCAGAACTACATCCCGAGGCTGCTTTGTCATGTAAAAAGAAAAATACTATCTGACCATGCCTTTTTTTTTTTTTTTTTTTAATTTTTTTTATCATGTTATTTCCAGAGCCACTGAAAACTATTTTTGTACACGTTGGGTCACTTTCTAAGTTTTATTCTTCCTTACATTTTTGTAGAAATTTTTTAATCCAGAAAACTGGCAAAATTTTTGAAATAGTCTCTTGTTCCTCCCCACCCCACCACCACACCTTAGAAACACTATTAGAATGGGCCATGCTATTTTTCCATAGTGCTATTGTCTTGTAAATTCCAGGCCTGTAAGTAGCTTGAATGTATATACCATGAGAGAGCAGACTTCAGAGTGCAGTCTTGGAGCGAAGCACTAGATTCTCCCTAATTAAAAATGTAGTGCTTAGTGTTGGATTTTTTCAACCTTCTAGTACAGGGCCAAGCATGGGCAAGCTCTTCCATCCTTCCCTTTATCCGCAGCGCAGGCAGCTATAGTGCAAGCTTCCCCCTTCTCCATCCCCTGTTGTCATAGCATGTGCAAAATGTAGTGTGAACTTCACTTACAGAGCAGGTAACCAGGTGCCTGTGTATCAGATTTGTAGATTAGCTCAGTTTTCTCCCCTTCTCCAATCTTTGCATTCTCTGTTAATTGCCTGTGTGTGTCAGTGGCAGTAAAGCTGGCTTTCGATGCTTTATCCCAGGATTTGTCTCATTGTAACAAGTATATGCGCTGAATTTGAGCATTGTCTATGCTTGGTCTTGATTCAAGCCCACACTCCTGAGTTCTGTTTCTATGCTGTTCTGCAAAGGCTATAAGCATTTGGAGGTTTTAGTGGCTTTTTTTCAGGTTCCCTGAAAAATTATTTAGACTGACAGTTATAACCTGTTGCGTTTTAGTAGTTTTAATACTAGCTTTGCTGTAAATGCAAGCAGGGTAGGAAAGGAACTAATATTCTATCTGCCCTCTTCTGTTAGAAGAAGCCATTGATACAAATTTCCCTAAAATCCCCTACCTTCAGAAAAAAAAAACCTTTAATATTGGGGAGGGGGGAACTCCATATGGCAACTGAATACAATTGTGAGTTAGTCTTCTTGGACTCCCTTGAGGAGCTCTCCTGTCCATCACATGCACTTCTAAAGACATATTGGCAGGAATACTACAAATTTCTTCACACCCTCTGATGATCTGATTGGTCCATATTGGCTATAGTGTCCGAGCTAGCTTCAGACACCACAGGGCCCAGTCAGATCCCAGCATCTACAGTGTAATGCTTTTTATCCAGCCATCACTGCTGTACTGTGCCTGGAAGAAAAAGTTAAATTTGCAACAAGAGCCTACGGTCTTGCTGAGTGCATTCTGAATGGACTTCAGTCTGCCAGAGCTGAACACAGTATGTCAACCTGGGCCTGAATGATCCAACTGTGTAATAAATCAAGATCATCGATAAGTCACTGTAGCCTGTTGTCCCTGCCCTGCTTGAGTAGACTTAGTGAAATCATGCTATGTATGTAAAGTATATCTTGCTGATACTGTTTCTAAGACCTACAACAACTTTCTTAATTAGCTGAATGTTTTATTTTGCTTGGTGGTTTTTAAAGACTGTAATCAGGGAAAAATTTACCTTTCGTAATGAGACCTTCCCAACTGCTGAACTCATATTTTCCCTCACTAACTTACGTTAAAACCTAACCCTACAGAAATATATTTATAAGCATATATGTTTAATACTTTTATTTTACACTGGGCCAGTATATTGATCGATTATACAAAGTATTTGTTTTGTAATGCAAAAAAAAAAAGTGTGTAGTGCTGATTCCATGCTTGATTCAGTGATCTACACTGGAAGGTCATGTTTAACATGAACTTCAATCCTTCTGAGCCATAGTATTCCACACCCCTGCTGTATTTGGGTTGGATAGAGGTGTGTCTTGCTGTTGTGTTAGGAGCCACTTTAGGTCTCAAGAAACCAGGTTAGCATTTAGAGCAGGCTTGTCCAAGTTCAGCTCTTGAGGTTGCAAACAGGTCAGGTTTTCAAGATATCCCCAATGAATATATGAAAAATATTTGCATGCCCACGTTATCCATTGTGTGCAGATCTCTCTCATGAATGTTCATTAATGATATCCTGCAAACCAGGGCTGTTTTCTCAAGGACTGAATTTGAACAAGCCTGATTAAGGGTATCCAAATCTCTAATTTCCTGGAGGCCGAGTTAAAAGGTGGACAGGTGAATTAAACTCCCAGGCAATGCCACTACTTCCTTGTGAGCTTGTGTGCAAGGCAGCATGCAACTAAGAGATGTTTCTCATGTTTTTTGTACAGATTAGTGATAAAAAATCCCTCTGCCAAGAAAAAAAAGTTGTGTATAAGAATTCATTTTTGCTATGTGTTTCCACTAGTTTGTACACTTAGAGGTTAATTTTATACAGGGTGCCTAGGTTAATAGATGCAGGATTGCACTTGTTTTTTTGCCTGTTAACCTGTGTATCCTTATAATGCTAGCTCAACTTCTGCAGAAATTGCAACTAGATTGAAGGCATGGACAGTGTGCCTGCCCGAGAGCAGTTCTAAATGTATGGGTCTTCGTGTGTATTTTATAAAGCACATATATAAGTTGCCACTCTACCCAAATGTTGCCCCTGGCCACACCTATTGTACATGGTGGCTTTCACCATGTGTACTTTTGGGCATGATATGAGCCATTTACACAGGAAAATAAAATTACCATCTACAAGCTGGAGTGGAGGAGTAGCCTAGTGGTTAGTGCAGTGGACTTTGATCCTGGAGAACTGGGTTCGATTCCCACTGCAGCTCCTTGTGACTGTGGGCAAGTCACTTAACCCTCCATTGCCCCAGGTACAAAGTAAGTACCTGAATATATATAAACCACTTTGAATGTAGTTGCAAAATACCACAGAAGGGTGGTATATTAAGTCCCATTTCCCTTTCCCCCTTTAATCAATATAAAATTCTTCAATGTGCAGGAAGTAAAATTGTCACGATGAGTTGTCCAGGTATGATAAAAGACTTGAATTTGATTTCCAGTGTTGGGGCTTCTGCAAGAGAATGTTTACAGCCATGAAGTTGAGTTTCAGCCTTTGATTAAGAGTGATACGTCCATAAAAAAATTATTAGTCAGGTAGGCTTCGGAAAAGCCTTTTCTTATTCCTCAGAATGAGCTGTAAAAAAAATGCATCTACCTTTGGAGATCTGTTGGGTACTTGTGACCCAAACTGACCCACTGTCAGAAGGAGGATTCTGGGCACAATGGCCCTCGGTCTGACCCAACTTGGCTTTTCTTATATTTTCATAACACTGGCCAGAATTAGGATATACATGG
This sequence comes from Microcaecilia unicolor, assembly GCF_901765095.1. NCBI lineage: Eukaryota > Metazoa > Chordata > Amphibia > Gymnophiona > Siphonopidae > Microcaecilia > Microcaecilia unicolor. Next base: position 107,160,516 of record NC_044041.1, on the reverse strand, counting down.
AGAGGGTTTGCCTGAAGACCATCATTAGAATGACTGGACTAGGTGGGGAAGATGTATGTGTAAAAAAAAAAAAAAAATTACCTTGGGTTGTTTGGAAATGAAGGTTCATAATGTCTTAACTCAATAGAGACCAGTTTTGAATGAACTGGAATCCCACAGGAGGAAAAACTGCTAGATCCCTTAAAAAAAAAGGTACATGCTGTATACCTATAGAGGCAGTGCATATATAAAATAATTCCTAGTCCTTGCTAGAACAGTCATATATTATTAGAGAGAAACTCGGGAAGCAACTTCTGGCCATAGCATGCAAGACACTTTTAGACTACTGAATTCACCCACTGGATTGCTTGGAGCATCAACTGTGCACGCTGCTGCTTCTTTGCCTGGCTGTGCACCTGTGAACTGGTATGAAAAGTAAAGCAGTGTAACATTTGTTCAGTTTAAGCAGCCTGTAGCATTTTTTTTTCCTGTTGGAATCTGGAGGCTCAGTTTCCTATCCTGATATTTGTTTTGGGGGGGAAGGGGGTGATGTCTACATTGCACTGTTTTCAGCTGCGCAAAATTGTGATTGAGGCCTGCACATACTTGTAGGTGGGAAATAAGTAGTTGATACCAGAGCATACCTTTGCCACTATATACATAATTTGTACAGATTTTCTAGGGGGAAAGCAGCAAAATATATTCTGATATTTGGCTTCCATTGCCAGCTTCATCCCTTTTCATTTTTACCATTTGGACAATGTGTTCAGTTGTATAAACTGAGTCTACAAAAAAGGTTTTTTATTATATCTTTTTTAAGCAGTAGTACTAGCAAAAAAACATTTTAGGGCTAAAAATGTACAAGAAATTTTATTTTACAAGACTTTAAGCTGCACAGGGACTCTCTGCTGGCAGCAGAGGGAATTTTGTGCTACTGGAAACCCAACACCCTGGTCAGATTCCAAGCCTTACAAAAGAAAAACAGGTCCACTGCATCATAAACAGATTGAAGCTGTCAAGATCCTTTTGTTTTATCTTTTCCTTTAGAGAGCTTGGTGCTCAGTTTGAAAGCTCCTCCTCTTCCATATCCACCATAATTGTCAGTAAATTAGAGTTGTATGTTTGCTGAAGGATGGGAGGATTAAGGTTGAGTATAACTGGGATTAAAAACAGATAAATGTCTAGAACAGAACAGTAATAGTTGTGAGGCTGACATCTTTTTATTCTGGGTATGAGCAGGAATTCTCCATTAGGATCTGCCAGATATTTTCAAGTGATCTGGATTGGCCACCATCAGAGACAGGATTCTGATCTCGATGGACCATTAGTCTGGCCCAGCATGTCACTTGTTATATTTTGCTGAGTGCTGATCCACACCACATCAGAGCCCAACATAGATATGGAGCTGAACTTGAGAGGGGACTTAAGTTGTTCCCCCTGCTCCCCCCTCCCTTAGGCAAATAGGTGAATCCATTTGTGGCAAATGCTGTAATGAGAAAAATGCAATAGGACAAAAAAGATGGAACATAAGGATAAGGCCACCTCAAATTGAGCTCAGCATCTCTGTGCAGGAAGCAGGCTTAGCTTCAGAGCATAAGGAATAAAGAATGGTCCTATTGTTGCCATTTTATTTGCCTCTGAGAATTCACAGCTGTGCTCCCAGAATACACCAGGGGTTCTCAGCCCAGTCTTAGGGACACAGCAAGCCAGACTGGTTTTCCACACTGAATATACCTGAGATAAATTTGCATGCAGTGTTTCCATTGTATGCAAGCCTGTCTCATGAGTATCCTGAAAATCTGATTGGGTGTGTCGTGAGGACTGGGTTGAGAACACCTGATCCAGACTAAGGTTTTTTTGTTTTGTTTTGTTTTTTGCTATGAGTGGTAAATTTTTGCACTTACTGTGCTTTTAACAGTAAAAACAAACATTCAGTTAAGTGCAAAGGCTGTGTGCTGTTTGGGGTGTGGCCATTATATTCCCTGCAGTGAACACACAGATACATTCTTTATCATGCTTTAAGTTCATCCAAGGTGTAATTGTACCTATAACTACACAAATGACAGTGGGCAGTAAGTGTGCGTTAACTGAAATGTGTAGTCTATGCCCAGTCTCCATCCATAACCTACCCATTTCCCACCCCCAACACAACATATAGTGAATGTGTGAATTAACACACATTAACTGTCATGCCAGCACAGTAAGATATCATGCTTGTGCGCTAACAGCGCATTCTAATTCACGCATTAGTTCCTTAGTGCACTTTAGTAAACATGCCCCAAATTTCTCTGAATATAGCAACTGTGATACCAAATTGTTTTAGTTAAGCACACATATATTATATTTCTTTATATATATAATCTCACCTTCAAGATTCTAACTAAAAACAGGGTTCCTGTAATATGTTTTTCTTTCCTTTTTTTCTTTTTCTTAATTTACATTTTAATTCAGAACAGACTTCTAGTTGAAAGGAAAAAATAGAGTTGTGAAAAGCAGTAAGTGGAAGGTTGAGCTTAAAATAATGGAATCTGAGACCAAATATAAACTAATAAAAACTGCCACAGAGAGTTTCAAGCCGTAAGAAACAAATTATGGCTTTGCCCTGAAATATGATTCCCTTAAATTACTCTCAAATAATGTAAAGATATATATATTTTTTTTTCTTAATGGTATAATATGATATTTACATTTAATTTTCAGTCTTAAATACCTTTCTTGAAATGCTACTGTCTAGAGAAAAATTATGTCCATTCAAAGGAATTTGTTCAAAGAACACATATTATATTTTAACTTGGATGTTAGAACTGCAGTGTTACCTAGTGTCCCATGTTGTGACTGATCCAAAGAACTTGTTTGTAAAAAAAAAAAAAAAAAAATTGTTTGTGGAAGTTTTGACTGCTTGTCCCTGATATCAGCCTGAGTTTGGGAAAAACCATGATAAAGGAAAATGGTCCAAAATGTTCCTTGAAGAGAAAAGATTTTATGACCATCTTTTTCTCTGATCTTTGTTCTTGTTTTTTTTTTTTTTTTTTTTTTTTTTTTTCCTGGCTGGTATTTGGCAGGTAATGCTCTTCCCTCTGCTAGAAATGAGTATTGCAGGCAGGACTGTTACATTGAAGGCCATGTTCCTTAGCTGCTTGATGTCTGCTGTTCAGAGCTGTTCATGAAAACTGGGCACTAGAAAGATTACCTGTTGACATTAAACTTCAAGGAAGTTTTGGGAGCCTGTGATAACACTTTGTGTTAGGGTGACAGATGGACAATGTCATTTGACATCCAACTGATCGCACACTAAGGTTACTTAGCAATAAACTGTTTTTAGACAAGCCAGGCACACACTTAGAAAATGCTAAACCCTCTTTTCATAATGAGGATAAATTGTTGATTTCAAGTGTAAATAAGGTGTCCTGTGCATAATTCACAGATCATTCCTGACAAGGTTACAACTTATATGGAATATGTAGTTCATATAGCTAATGAAGTTTCAAGAACTGTCATGAATGTTTAGAATTTGGAAGAGGAATGTAAAATTGTTGGAGACATACTTCGATTGTACTGAATCTGTTATCTAGACTTTACCATTTCAGTGCTTGTTTAAAGTAGTTATGCATGCCAGATGTCTCTTAGTGATTTGTAAGATACATTTTATGACTGGAAACCTTTTTTGTACAACACACTTCAATAAATGGTTTGCATTTTATATGAGCTTTCTTGTGTCTCTTCCTCTGGAGTCATGCTCAGAAGTGAAGGTACTTCAGGGTCTTTTGTCAGTAAGCCAATGTGCCAATCCTATCTGGAGCAGTAAGATCCAAGGGGTTATAATAAAGTAGACTGCATGCAGGAAGGCTTGCTTCTACCACTAGGTGCAGGCCCATAATAAGTAGCTCATTCTAACCATCATGCCCGGCCGAAGGTGGAATAACATGATTCAGGTATCTCATGGAGGAAAGGGGGAGTAGGAGGAGTAGGCTCTTGAGCAACACCAGAAGTGCAATTGAATACGCTGAGCTTTTTTCCTGCATCAGCAGTGGATTACAATTGTAGCAGAAGCCTTGCTTTCATTCTCTTTGAGCTTAATATTCGTATACATATCACAAGATGTCATCCTTCTTTGATTGACTCCTGAAGAAGGCGTCTATAGCGCCGAAACACGGCTGTGTTGAGTGTATATTTAAATAAAGAGATTGTTCCTATCTACGTCACCTACTGGTGTTGCTCAAGAGCCTACTCCTCCTACTCCCCCTTTCCTCAGATTCTACTTTTTGTAGGAATTTGTGTACCTCCACCCTTGTGGTGGTTTGGCTTGCCTGCTCAGGTATCTCATGACACAGGCACAAAAGCCAACTGCACAACCCCACAACTGGACTTTACATTCCAAAATAGCACAGCTTGCTTGCCATGCTGAAGTACAGCATCCAAATGCTCTTCTTATTCTAAAGTCTTTTAATCCATAAAAACACAAGATGTTGACAAATCAGGACCCGTTTGTGCACCCAGTCTATTTCTTTTACTTTATTGTACAGGCACAAATTCTGTTCTCTTAGGTTTTCTTATTGCCACTGATACCTCTTTTGCTACTGATCTGCACTTACTACCTCTACTGAAAATCTGTTCCACTATCTGTGAAAGTTTTCTCATATACCTTTTATAATATTCTGGTAGTCCCCCATGTCTGTCTTAGGATATGCTATGGTCTGATACCCTGCCCTCCCTATACTGTTCTTCTAGACTGTATCTTTAGATCATTTGGTCTCTGGCCATAGGAGCCAACTTTTCAAAATTATTGGGGGTGCTAAGCCCAGTGGAAATAACCCCTCCCTGGACACATACAAGGAATTTTCTCAATAATTGGGGGTGCTCAAGCACCCATAGAGTCGACTCCTATGTTTCTGGCCCCTTGTTTTAGGTGGCCCTCTTTTGAAATGCCTGCCCCTTATTTTATATCCTTTTTTAGATGTGGTTTCCAGAGTGATAGTTATTGGTCTGTGGTGGAGTTTTGCCACAAATCTGAATTTCTTTAAAAGGGACGAAATCCTAATAACTTATTTCTGAGTACTAGGAAAGGGTAGTTGCTTACCTGTAACAGTGATTCTCCTTGGACGGTGAATCACTAGCCACACAGCTGAAGTGACTCCTTTCTTATGTCACTGCCTCAGCCTTCCCGTAGCATGCTCCTACCTTCCCACCAGTGTATACAGTAGAACCTCTCTTTACACCCCTCAGATGATAATGTAGCTAGTGTGAACTTTGGGAGGGAGAGTATGAGTGGCCAGATTATCCACCATCCAAGGAGAATCACCGTTACAGGTAAGCAACTACCCTTTCCATGGACGGTTGGATTATCTAGCCACACCGCTGAATACTCTCAAGCTTATACAGGTTACAGTCAATAATAGTTACAATGTTTAAAAAGAAAAAAAAACTTACTGGAACCTGTGAAGAAGAGAGAACTGCTCTGCCAAAAAGCTGGGCCTCTGCTGGAGCTGCATTGATGCAATAATATCTGGCAAACGTCTGAATCAATGACCATGTAGCTGCCCTACAGATGTCCACTAAGGCAGTTCAATGAAGATGATAGTAGGTATAGAGTGTACTTGATGAGCTGTAACATGGTATAAAATCTGAGTTTAAAATATCAGAATGTTTGTAACAATAAATGCACTGAGCAATCCAGCTTGATAAGGTGGACTTTGAGACTGATGAGAATTATTCAACGATAAGGAGAGTTGAGATGATCTATTATCATAGGCAGTCAAGCTAAATACATGTGTAAAGCTCTAGCACAGTCCAAGGTATGATGAAGCCTATGTTAAGTTTTCCATGCAATATATTGAAAGTCTACAGTCTCAAAAGGTGGAAGCATGAGAGCTGATATTACCAAATTGAGGTCCCATGCTACAACGAGTGGACAACTTGGTGGTTTCACATGAAGAAGACACCATAGATATCACTTTATGACAGGATGCTGAACAACAAAAAAGTCATCAATTGCATCGTGAAATAAGAAAAGTGCAGCTAAGTTCACCTTGAGTGAGGAATGTGCCAAACCACTGTTTAATAGATGCAACAGATAACAATTAACAGGATTAAGAGAATGTTTACTACACCAAGTGGAAAAGTAATGCCACTTCGCCATATAAGACTTGAGTCTTTTTGAGCCACCATAAGGATGGAAAGTACTGCTGGTGAAAACAAGACAGGACTTGCTGTACCGAATACAGTACACTCCGTTTAAGTGCATGTCAGATAAGCGCATGCTCTGTTTAACTGCATGCCGTACTTCGGTCCCATTTTTGGCACCATCAATTTCTATGGGGACAAACTTTGGTTTAGCGCACCACTGATAAGTGCAAGGTTTGCTTATATGCATGGTTCAAGACCGCTCCTCTGCAGGAAAGACTCCGCATAAGCACGTGCATGGAATATGGAAGCTGATTAGTGCATGACAACCGAGATTTCAAATTTACTGCCACAGGCAGAATAAATGAAAGAATGTTGTTAGGGCGTACACCGGGGTCGTCGTCGCAGTGGAACTGTAAGACTTTAACACTGGCTGAACGAATAGAAGTTCTTAAAAAATTAGAAAACAAAGTCAAGCATCTATTGCTAAAGAATATGGTGTCAATCCCAGTCAAATTTCACGTGTCTTGAAGTAGAAAGACCAGCTTCTGGAAGAATGGCAAAACACTACAAATCCGCAATGGAAACGAAAACGGGCGGGAAAAGCTGAGGAGGTAGAAGGTTCTCTTTGGTGGTTTTCTCGAGTCAGGAGCAGACAGTTTCCTGACAGTGGTCCACTGCTTATGGAGAAAGCTAACCAGCTAGCAGAAAGTATTGGACGAACTGAATTCAAAGCCACTGTTGGATGGTTGGAAAGATGGAAGGAGAGGAACAGCATAAAATTCAAGAAACAGCATGGTGAGAAACGAGACGCTGATGACTTTGGTGCTGAAAATTGGGTTGTTTCAGTTCTTCTTACCATCTTGAATGAGTTTGCACCTCGTGACATTTTCAATGCTGACGAAAATGGTCTCTACTGGAGAGCGATTCTTGATGAAATACTTGCATTCAAACATGCCGAAACTACTGGAGGTAAAACACCGAAGGACCGACTGACAATCCACCTTTGCTGCAGTATGGATGGGAGTGAGAAGTTGGAACACCTCGTCATTGGAAAGAGCGAACAGCCCCAGTGCTTCAAGAAAGTTAAGTGACTTCCTGTATCATACGAGGCTAACACAAATTCATGGATGATGGGGGAAATTTGGAAGCAGTGCCTAAAGAAGTTAGACACTAGAATGCGGGCACAAAAGCGTAAGATTTTGCTGCTTTGTGGTAATTGTGCTGCACACAGGGATGATGTCAGGCTGTCTAACGTCAAGGTGGTCTTCCTGCCACCAAACACTACCTCTCTGATCCAACCTATGGATCAGGGCATAATAGCCAATTTCAAACAACATTATCGGGCTCTTGTGCTACGTCGTCTGATGAGCGTTATGGATGACCAGACTGCAAAGGATAAACATGCTGTTGAACTGGCTCGTAATCTATCACTGTTGGATTCCCTACATATGCAGAAAGAAGCCTGGAATCATGTTACACAGGCAACCATTGTGAACTGCTACAAGCGGGCAAGTTTGTTAAGGATGTGGAGAGGGACGAAACAGACGCAGCTGTTGCAAACGCATCAGAGGAAGAGGTTATTGACATCCCAGCCGGTGTTACTGAAGAGGAGTTCCATCGCTACTTAGCTGTTGATTACGATCTACAAACAGTGAAGACAGCACTGATGTCGAGATACGCGCCTACCCGCATGCAACAACGGCTGATGATGGAACAGATGAAGAAATGAGCAGTGAGGCACATTCTAACGAAATTCAACAACCTCCTCCTGTCACTTGCACGAGCGCTGGAGAGTCTCAACACCGTGCGGGCCTATCTGGAGGCCAGTGGATGTCAGTGCTATAACAGGTTTTACCTTCTGGCAGACGTGTATAGAACTCACAGACCCAAGAGTGTACAGAGGACTATAACCGATTAATTCAAGCAAGCCTAATGTCAGTTAACTGAGACTGTATACTAAATGTATAATAATAAACAGTACTGTACATATGTTTATCAGATGTCAAGCTTCTTTGGGTCACAACGGTTAAGTGCATGCTCTGGTTAACAGCATGCATTTCTTTGGTCTCAGACCCTTGCACTTAAGCGAATTGCACAGTATTCCATGCTGTTAGGTTGAGAGAGTGTAGGATCGGATGTAGAAGCGAACCCTGGTTCTGTGTAATTAAATCTGGAGTTTGTGATAATGGGATTGGATGACACTGTTAGAAGGAGAACTGGAAACCAGGGTTGATGTGGCCAGTAAGGAACAATAAGAAGCAGATGTGCTGAATCACTTTTTGAAGAGTTCTTGCAATTAAAGGATGGGTGGGTATGCATAAAGGAACCCTTGATTCCATGTGAGATGAAAAGCATTGTTTGCTACTCTTCCGCCTGGGCCACCTTGCAAAATTTGAGACACTGTGTTTGTTAGGGAGGCAAAGAGATCTATTACAGGATGTGCACCCATCTGATGAACAGGGACTCAGTAATTATGGTCTTGAGAGTCCATTCATGATGATGCAGTTTGAGTGAATCTGCTAAGCGGTTCAAGTGACCTGGTAGGTAAGTTGCTGTTCTTTGGGATCCCAGACTTAGGACTAGGTTCCAAAGTGTGATCCTTCTTGACAGGGAAGGTGAGATCGTACTCCTTGTTTGTTGACATAGTACATGGCCACTTGATTATTTGTACTTGACTGGCTTGATTTGACAATTTTTATCTGACAAAGCTATTATAGCCAGTCGCATAGCTAAGACTCTAACTGCTGCGTTGGGTGCAAATGATGTTTACCAGCAAAAGATCCTTTAGAAGAGTCTTTTGTAATGCTTGAACAACTATCGGAGGTGTAGATCTGACAATTAGCTAATCGTCCAGCTAAGGGAATAACATGATGCTCTTCCCTTAGATGTGCTACCACTGTTACTACACATGTGGTAAGACCAAACGGTAGTACTTTGTAGTGATAATGAATTCTGGCCAGTGTGAAATGGAGGAATTGCTGTTATAATGGATGTATTGGTATATGCAGGTAAGCATCGCGAAGGTCTAAGGACACTAACCTGTGTCGAAAAGGGAGAACAGTGGTCAATGTAGTCATCCGATATTTCTCTCTTGAGATGTTTGTTGAGAATCCTGAGGTCCAACATGCCACGATAACCTCCAGACTTCTTTTGAATCAGGAAGTGCCTGGAGTTAAAAAAACAAAAAAAAAACAAAACAAAAAAAAAAACCAAAACCCCCAACTCCTCTGTGACACAGGAACAAACTCAATAGAGGCTCTGGCAACTTCAGAGCTTCAGGGACCTCTGTACCAATGGGGTGTCGTCGAGCAGATCCACCCACTGTGCCAACGATATCCACAATGGTGGACGACTCTTGAATGACAGGAGACAGCTGCTCCTGACCCCCGGCCGGTGAAAATCAGGGCCGGTCCTAGGGTCTCTGGCATCCCCCCCCCCCCCCTGCAGACTATGAGTTGGTGCCCCCCCCCCCATATCTTCTTTCTCTCTTCTCCCACCCTGCCCAGCGATTCTCCTTCGCCCCATTCCCTTCCCATTTATGACCACCTGCCTGCCCTCTTCTCCCCCCCCCCCCAACATCCCCCTTTTTCTTCTTGCCACCCTCCCTGCATGGTTTAAGTCTTCTTACATTTGCCTCCATCCCAGTGGCCGCATCATTTCAAAGCCCTGCCCGTCTCTAGCCTTCCCTCCCTTTGTGAGTTCGTTCCCGCAGAGTCCCGCCCTCGAGGAAATGACATCAGAAGGCGGGACTCTGCGGGAACAAACTCATGAAGGGAGGGAAGGCTAGAGATGGGCAGGGCTTTGAAATGACGCGGCCGCTGGGATGGAGGTAAATAAAAGATTTAAAGCCCCAAGGGCGGCACGGTATGGCGGTGCAGTGCTGCCCTTGAAGGCAGGTGCCCCCCTGCGGTGCTTACCCCGCTTACGGGGTTTGACCGGCCCTGGTGAAAATTAACCGAATCTGGGAAAGAGCCTGAACATTCTTGATTAACCAGAGACAATTCCATCGGTTGTACGGGAGGGTGCTCTTAGTATTTCTTCACTGGGATAGGTTTGACGGAAGATATTTTTGTGAGTCATCAGTTTTAAGGCATAAATCGCCACTCTCTAAATTGTCACTTTTTACATTAGCATCTTGTCTAGTGGGGTTTTTATTTAACCCCAACCAATGTAGGCACTGTATATGTGGGTCTGTAACTGCCATTTTTGTATTACAGAGAATACAGTCCTTGAAGCCTGAGTTTTGGGACACTGGAAAAAAAAATAACTCGGCTAAATTATTTTTAAAAAAATGGTAGGCACAAAATACTGAAAAAACAACTATATACACACACACCTGAAGGTGCAATGGGTTACTGTAATGAACCGTGGGGGAAAAAAAAAATAAAGATGTGGTGTGATTCTACTGTATATACTGATGGAAAGGTTTTTTGGGGGCTGGGTCACATTACACTAAGGAGTCACTGTTAGCTTTGTGGCTGCCTAGATGATACCACCGGCCATAGGAGCTACTTTGAAGCAGTGGCGTAGCTATGGCCCACCCAAAATTGTGCACTCTTGCTATGGCTTGTAGAGGTCCTCAAACTCCGTCAGCTGAAGATTTCCTCCTCAGGCAGCCAGTGCTCTTTCAAATGGCGGATGGCAGCACTTGCCTTGAGATGAAACCAACCCCAGCCCCTCTTCACATGCTTAGTTTTCATGCATGCACAGCCTGGTGGCCCTGGCATCAGTTCAAGGAAAGTGCTGCTGGCTTGTTTGGAAGAGTGCTGATTGTCAGAGCAGGAGGAAATCTCCAGCTGGTGGGGTTTGTAGATCCCCCTCCTGCTCAAGTATTTAATATTGTGGGCTTGCAGGTGGAGGGAGGGATGAAGAGCAGAGGGGGGGCTAGGGATGGGGGGAGGGCATGAATTCCATGCCCACCCACCTTGGACTCAGGCCCACCCAAAATTGGCTGGCTGGCTACGCCCCTGCTTTGAAGTCACCGGTCCGTCCTGTTTGCTTCCTACTTCCAGCAAAATAGTATTTGTCCCTACAATTGAAGTGCGGGTCAACACGTATGTCTGAATTTTTTTAATTTCTCTTTTGATCTCAGATTCCTGCCGTGTATGCCCCGTTAAATACTCCTATTGCTGAAAACGGGCACATTTCCTGCTTATCGTGTTTCCCACTTTTCTCAGTAGAAAGGGCCGGGGAAGGCGCCGGGCCCGACGGACAAAAACTGCACTTGCCGAAGCAAGCAGATGCCCAACTTTGGAGTTTTTGCAAACCACGGCTCCCAAGAGTCCCTGGTTCGGAAGTGCGTCATGGATAGCCTAGTCTGCTTCCGCTGTTGGAGGTGAAAGTGTTGCATGCGAGAGTGTAGGAAGGAGAATTTGGTGGTGGATTTTTAATTTATACACCCACCGCTGCTGTTTCAGCCATGGATGGCTTCGGCTCGGACTTCTCAGGGAAGGTGGATACGGGTAGCATCATGGAGCAGGTGAAGGTGCAGATAGCAGTGGCTAATGCCCAGGAGCTGTTGCAGGTGAGTGAGAGACACTGTGATCTCTAGGTCACTGTATTATCCTTACCTACTGCCCTGTAGAGGTATACTGTAATCATCATGCCTCATACTTTTTGACTGGCCAGAAATTAATCGTGTTATTTCTCTTGTTTATCAGATGTGTGGGAACTGTGGTAGATAAGAGATTATCAGACGGCATTTACTAAAGCTTAGCGTATGCTAATGGACATTAGCGTGCCCTGTGGCCCATAACTATAAAATAGGACCTGTGTCGTTTAGCGCTTTCTCAGCTTTAGTGTAGGGGCCCATGAGTCATCTGCCGCCCGTGCATTGAATTGTAACTTGGTATATGCCTCTCATCCGCAGAAAGTGTTCTGGGAGGGCAAGAGCCTCAAGGGGAGATAACTAGTATACGTTTGTAGTAATTTATACTAGTAATTCATGTAAGTCACGATCATGTCGGTAAGGGGTGTCTGTCACTTATCTCTCTCTCTCTCCCCCCCCCCCCCCCCCGTGTTTACCAAGCCGCGCAGGCGGGCTGTGTCGGCATTGTCCCGGGGCTTAGTAAACAAGGGGGGGGGGGGGTCTGGGTTTTCTTTGTAATATGTGCATTAACTATCCATATCCAATATGCAGGTAGCATTTTTCGCTAAAACTAATTCTCGTAAGTATTTTTTGTATAGCTGGCCAATACCAGGAGCTCCTCTGGATGAGGTGACAATTTGGATAACTTATGACACCAATTGTAATATATTTGACTAATATTTATAGAGGTGGTACAGGTAGAGATGGGTAGTATGTAAGAATTGTCTTGATAATAATTGTAATTATACTTGTTTTTGTAAGCTATTTTATATTTAGAGATGTATCTGCATATTATTTTCTCTTTACCTCATTGTAATTTAACAGAGGGCAAAGGATAAAATGTTTTGTGGGGTTTTGTGTATTTTCTCCTCTTCATAACTTTAGAAAGACTAAGCTCTAGCTGTATCAAATTTTATGTGGAGATAAGTTGTTAAGAACAATTGAGATTTTATCCTTTCAAATTTGGTGAGTGATTTGGGTGGGAGAGTTTGAAGTTTGCAACTTTGCATAAGAAATGTGTGTGTTTGTGGTTGTGTGTTTTTTTGTTTTTTGCACTACCAGCTTTATAGCCTTGAAGCAAATGGATTCAATCTGCCAGAGGTTGGTGCTTAGCTGAGGGGGGGACACCTCACTTTTTAAAGTTACTGAGTGATATGGGGGGTGAGAATTGGCATCCTTAAAAAACAAAACAAAACGGGTTAAATCAAGGCTATTTAGAAAGTAAAGAGAGGGACTGAGGCTGAAAGCTACCACAGGCAGAAATGTGTGGTTAGCAATGGATCTACATGCAGGGTGTAGAACGGGGTTCCATGCCAAAGTTGATTTATGTGGTAGGCATTGGCCTACAGCATATTAAAATGCCACAAAACACAGAAGTGTTTGAGGGAGAGCAATATAAGTATAACATGAAAAATTTACCGCCAAGTCAGAGGCAATGTAAAAGGTTAGTTATGAGGATTTAAGGCAATAAGGATTGAGTCGATGGCATTATTTGGTAAACTGCCCGCTAACGGTGCACTAGGATGCATCACTAGGGATTAGGCGCTGCCATTTTTAACAGTTGCAGCACCGGAGGCAAGAGTGAGTGGGTGGCCCTCCTGCCTTTCAACTTTTTGAAGTGAATACACTAGACTACCAGGGTCTAGTGTGCCTGCTTCATTGAAAGTTGCTGGGTACCAGAAAAGTCTTTCCAAGTGTCATAGGGTTGAGGCAGAACAGATTAGAACTACGCTACAGGAGATTAGTGGCCTGCCTAAGATCTAACTCAGGGAATTTTGACTTGCCCTTGGTCATCTACCTCATGTTTAATTGCTGTAACCAAAGAGCCACAGTAAGTATTAAACCTGAATTAATAGGTCTGTAAAGTAAACAAGAGGATGTGGTGCATTCTTCAAACCCAGATACAACTGTTCTCTTATACTTCCATGGCTGGTATGGTTCTTGAATGTGGCACTACCTGGACAACTACAAGTTTGCTTGATAGTGGTTTCAGCCATCTTGCTGTGGCTTTCTCCATAGGCAGATCAGATTTTCCCATCTCAAAGAGTTTAAACTGATTGGACAGAGACTGACTTTCTCTCTAATCAGGATCAAGAACTACATAAAAATCAGCACACAGGCCAACTACACAGCATCACCCTGGCTGAAATTCAGTCAAGCAAACTTGGACACAGTCTCACCCAGTACTGCTGCAAGAACAGTTCCTTATCAGTGACAGCATGAAACCTCACAGCTGGAGTCTACTTTTTTTTTTGTTACATTTGTACCCCGCGCTTTCCCACTCAGGGCAGGCTCAATGTGGCTTACATGGGGCAATGGAGGGTTAAGTGACTTGCCCAGAGTCACAAGGAGCTGCCTGTGTCTGAAGTGGGAAAGCGACCGATCAGTTTCCTGATTAAGTAATCTGTTCTTTAAAAAAAAAAAAAAAAAAAAAAGTTCATTTCCAGCAACGCTCCAAGAAGATAAAGCTGAAGTAGCCTCAAGTTATTACCTTTACCCCCAGTAGCAGCAAAGGGAGCTTTCAGGCCACATGCAGATGTTTTTCTGCAACCTGGAGAATCGGAGTAAAAATCACCAGTCATCGTCGGTCTCGCTTCTTATGTATCTTCACCTCATTTTCTGGAAAGAGTGGGGGGGGGGGGTCTCCTAGAACTGCCACAGTAGAAAGATAAGTGTAAATTTTAAAACAAATGTTAATGAGTCATTAAACTTGGCTTCTGTTGCAGTGAGAGGAGGAAAACAGCAGAAAATGGATCATGTTCTGCTGTAAAAATGTTCCTGTTCAGCTACAGGAGTGCTGCTTTGCTGACAGCAGCAATGTCTTGTCCTCCACAGAATGAATTTTCTTCTGGGTTAGAGCTTCAATCTGTACTTTGGAACTAAAGGCAACAGTCCACCCAGTGTGAGTGGTGTCACACAAGTCCATGACATCGTGAAGGCACTCTTGGCGATGGCAGTGGAATAACAGAGTTCATTTGTGTCTCACTAGAGAATGACGGACAAGTGTTTCCGGAAGTGCATCGGGAAGCCTGGAGGCTCACTGGATAACTCGGAGCAGGTAGTTTGCTGTTTTAAGAAGATCTGTGTGTAATGTGGAGATTTTGGTGATACCTTTTGCTTGTTTTTAAGGGCAGATGTAGGATTTTATTCATTTTCTTGTTTGCTTTCTTGTTGCTAAAGCTAGACCCAGGCTGTAATGCCAGAGAACTGTTAGCAGAACTGTTAGCAATCTAGCGATCCACTAGAAAGCATCACCTTCCTTCCCCACCCACCCACCCACCCCTGTGCAAGTAGAGCAGGAAAACAACTCAACTGGTATGTTTCCTGAACTGTGCAGTGTGCTTTGGCAAGTGATCAGAGGTCCGCCATATCCAGCCACCTTCTGGTTTAACAGTTCATATGATGATTTATATTTAGTCATTTAGCTGTGTAAACCCTGATGAACTTAGTGTGGGTAGTCAAGGCAGTAAGGGTCAGTGGGAGACTTTATTGTAAGTTTGACTCCCTGCTCTCCTCAACACCAAATCACAGTGGTTTACAGTAAAAACATTAAAACACATATAAAAAGTACTTCCTCAGGAGTTAGTCTTCAGTTCCTTACTTTAAACTCCTGATTATGTACAGTGCAGGTGAGAGAAGAAAATCACTGCTTTCCTTCCTGACCTCAGATCTGCTCATCAGCTCCTAATCCCTCAATGCGTGCTTTTTCCCTAGTGTAAAACTAGTTTACACCTTCTATTTTTCTGGCAAAGCTTTAAGCTGATTTAGTTCTGTAGCCATAACTGCTACTACTGCTGGCATATCATTCTGTAATGTCACTCTTTACACCGACTTTTGAAGGAAGGAATGTTTTAAATCTTAGTCATTATGCACCCCCCCTGTTATTTGTAGTCAAAGATCAATAGATATATTGGTATCTAAAGTTGAACCTTGGTGCCATCCTTCTGTTGTATTCTACTTTCAGTTTGCTTGTTTAATGGTTTGTTAAACTAGGTATGTCAGACACCTGGCTTAACGAATCCCTTTGTCCAGTCTGCTGCATCTCTCCTATTTATCTTGTCAGCTTCTTGGCCCCTGCTTGCACTTCTTTCACTGAAGAATAATATCCTATTTTATTCTTTCCTCCAGCATCCTGGACTGTTCCTCTTTGGGCCTGTTTGAATGATGCACCACTTTTTGCTGATGGAGCCTGGTTCTTTGGGGGGTTTGCTATAGTGTTCACCAGATGCCCATTGCCATAATCTGCAGAGGCAGGAGCAGACACAATTGCTCCCATTCAGGGCTGCTTTAACCACCTATGGGGTCCTGAGCACGCTTTTATGTACAGCAGCACCCCCCCCTTACTAGCCAAGATGCTTTCTGGGGGTTTAAAAAAAAGTGGCACAGTGATATAGAGCCCCTGTTGGTTGATGCTGCTGATGGCTCGCCCCTTCTGACATGCATTTTGTGCTGCCTTTGTTTCCCCTGGAAAGCAGCAGGTTAGGCTGGGAGGGTGGGGCAGGAACCTTCTGGAGTGGGTTATGAGCATAGGGCAGCTGCATCGGTAAAAGCAGCCAAGCTCCCAATGCCTTCTGATGCTCTTCTCATCTACTTAGCTTCTTGCTGTCACCAGCAGTGATCACAGCACTCTTCCAGGTTTAGCACCCAACTCAAACTCTTACTGCTTTCCTCTTTTTCACTGGTTCTGTCTGTCTCTCTCCAACGCGTGGTGTCTCTGAGAGGATCAGGTAGCATGGTAGCAAGAGTTGCTATCAAACGCACTTGACCAAATATCTCGCCACCAGCTGTCACACAGTTCCACTAGGCTAGATTAACTCTCACCTCACCCCTATCAAATCTTAAAGTTGAACAGCCCTAACCTCTGTAGCCAAATAAGAGTGTTGTTCATCCCGTTATCGTTCTTGTTGCCCTTCTCTGTAACTTTTCTAGATTCTTTGTACAATGATGTGAAAAAGTGCCCCCCCCTCCTGATTTCCCCCCAATTATATGTCGCACTTAGGTTTTAAGTATATTCAAAGTATATCCTGCCCATCAAGTAAATGCCTGAGCAGCTTACAATCTAAATTAGCTCTCGCCTGACTTGATTCAGGATTCTAGGCACACAGTGGCCACCAATATATGTAGCTTAAATCTTTTAATCCTGTTACATTAGAAGGAGAATTGGATAATACAAGTGGCTGTTCCTCTGTGGCCTTTTATTTTCCATAAATCAGGTGTGTTGGGCATATGTTGGCAGTGCCCACTGTAGCTCCAGAAGTGGCGGAGAATAAGTGAATTGGATCAGAAGTGTTGCAGGGTGAGAGTGAGGAGATCGTAGGTTATGACCAGATGGGGAAAGAGTAAATTGAGGAATTCAAGCCCCAATGATCAGTTCCCCACACTGTTCCGAATAGTGTGGGGGAATTAATTTCCTTATGATCAGCACTAATAACATGCAAATTTATACACGTTATTAGTGCTGATCATTGGGGGACTTCTGCAGGAAAATTGTGCACAATGCTCCTGCAAAAGAGGTTTCACAGATTAGGGCTGTCGAAGCCCGGACCTGTCAAACCTAAGGCCAAGCCCCCCAAACAATAAAAAAAAAACAAAAAACTTGTGGTTGTGGGACCTCTTCTAGCTCCCCACCTACCCACCTGGGGGCTAGCCTGATGGTCTAGTGCCTCCCTCCAGCGACACACCCCGATTCCTTGAAAAAGGATGAGAAAGTTGCTCCCTTATATGGTGGTGAAGCCCTGCCCAGCACACTCCAGGATGCACTGGGCAGGGTGCTTCCATTTTGAGGCAGCAAGAGGAGGGAGGGTATACTACACCTTCCTCCTGTTCCAAGGAATGGGGAGGGGGGTGCACTAGACCACCTGGCTAGTATGGGTTCCATGGGGCCACTAGGTTATTTTATTGTTGGGGGGGGGGGGGGGGTCTGGAATCATGCAAATGCATGCTGGACAGGATCTCTCCATTCCTCCCCAATGCCCTGACAAACCCTAATGCCAGTTCCAAGCTGGCGTACGGTTTACTGCAGGAGCAGTGCCCTTGTTTGGTGCATTGCCCACTGAACATTGGGGAGGAATATTAATTCCCCCTATTTAGCATATATTTGCATATAATCATTCATAGCCAGCAAGCACATTATGACACCTGCTCGCTGGCTGTGATCATCAGGCACCCACGTTTGTGATCATCGGCCTGTTAGAAGGGCTGTGAGGATTAAGTAGACTGAGACCCCTCTTCCAATCTTTCTCTTCTCTGTATCAGTCACTAAGATAACATAAGAATTTCCATACAGTGGTCAGACCCAAAGATTCATCAAGGCAAGTATCCTGTTCCAAGTGGCCAGTCCAGGTTTGAAGTACCTGGCAGGATCCAAAAATGTAGAGAGATTACATGCTCCAGGGATAAACGGTGGCTTTCTTTAAGTCTGCCTTTGTTCATTACAGTTTACGGACCGTTCCTCCCAGGAACTTACCCAACTATTCTAACTGCTTTTACCACATCCTCTAGTAACAAACTTCAGAGCTTAATTGCATGTTGATTGGGAGGAAAAATTGCTCCGATTCATTTTATGCTGTTCTTAACTTCAGTCATTGTACCTTTTGAAAAAATAAATAATTAGCAATTATGCATTTCACTCTATTTATAATTTTATGGACCTCTATAATATCTTCAAGTTAAACAGCCCTAACCTCTGTAATCTTTCCCAAATAAGAGTGTTGTTCATCTCCTTTATCATTTTTGTTGCCCTTCTCTGTACCTTTTCTAAATCCTCTGTCCAATGATGAAAAAAGTGCCCCCCCCCTCCTGATTTCTCCTATTACTGCATATATATCACAGTTGAGTTTTTAAGTTTATTCAATGATTTTCTATCCTACCCATCAAATAAATGTCTGAGAGGCTTACATTCCTTGTCATCAAGCAGATGAAGCCATTACGTATGGGTTATGTCCATCAACCAGCAGGGGAGATAGAGAGCACTCAAACTTTCACAGTGCCCTCTTGGCCAGCTAGCTCCACTGCCTCTTCAGTATTCTCTATCTCCCCTAGCAGGGTGGCTGCAGCTTGTTCGAGCTCCAGAAAAATCTGCCGGGAGGTGGTTCCTGGCTTGCCAGTTGTTAACCGGGGTGTTGGAGGCTATAGCAGCTTCACTTTAAAGGCACATAGGTTAGCCCTTTCCCTGCCTTACCCATACCTCTGTGGATGTGGACATATTGCCTTGCTTTCCCTGTCCTTACCCACCAACAGTGGATGCAGGCATATAGGTTCACCTTTCCCTGCCTTTCCCACTCATCTGAGCCTCCGGAGTCTTCAATACCTCTGCTTTCCTCACAGCTTAAAAAAAAAAAAAAAAGTCGCGTCGCATTTTTAAACGCAGAGACACTGGAACAGAGGTTTTTGACCTGATTTTCAGCAGGATCGTAGTTGTACACTAGATCCTTTGAGGTAAGAGTGTTTTCCAACTCCTCCGGGGTGGGCCCGCGATCGGGGCGATTTTGGCGCGAAACCGCCATTTTGGATTTTACCGCCATTTTTCGGCGATGGCTGCAGACAATGTAAAGCGCTGTTCCACTTGTGGCAAGCGCAAATCAGCAGCAGGGCTCTGTAAATCGTGCTGTACTGGCGTAGGAGCCGGCCCGAGCATGGCGAGCGATGTTTCTTCCCGCTCTGAGTTGGCAGCGGGCGCCATTTTGCTTACACCGCATGGCACGGCCTCCGTGGACACGGAGAGACCTGAGCCGGGTGGGGCACCTCGAGATGAGGTTATTTCAGGAGTGGCTAGCACCGGACAGGATTTGGGTGCCCAGGGTGAGATTTTCTCCCCGGATTTTGTGCTTTTGCTGCATAAAGCATACATGATGAAAAGAGCCCTTCCTCAAGGGTCGCCTGAGGCTCCTCTGATTGCCCCCCCCCCCCTGATGGATTCTGGCCTGGGACTGCCCAGTGAGGTTTTTTTCCCGGATGCTTGGCCTAAAGATAAGCGCAGAAGGGTTAATTCCCCTTCAGATTGTGGTGCACCTTTCCCCCCCCCGTGGTCGGGGTGTGAGGATTCGGAGAACTCTGACAGACGTTCTTGGTCTGAGGAACCAGAGTCAGGTGCGGATTTACCACAGGATCTGGATGATCCCTCTGCAGTGAGGATTTTCCACCGTGATGAACTGCCAGCGCTTATTTCAGATACCCTGCAGACCCTCTCGATTGAAGATCCTGACAGTGGCATGGCCTCCTCGGGTAATCCCAGGATGGCTAGTACCAAGAAAGCTGCTCGGGCCTTCCCTTTGCATGACTCCATCCTAGAGCTTGTTTCGGCTCAGTGGGCTGACCCCGAGGGACCTTTGAGAGTTTCCAGGGCTATGGGGCAGTTATACCCTCTGCGTGAGGGACATATGGCTCGTTTTCAAATGCCTACAGTGGATGCCCTAGTCACTGCGGTGACAAAGAGAACTACCCTCCCTGTTGAAGGAGGTGTTGCCCTGAAGGATGTTCAAGACCGTAGGCTGGAAACAGCATTGAAATGGTCCTTTGAAATTGCAGGTCTCACTGTTCGGGCGTCTGCATGCAGCTGTTATGCTGTTAGAGCCTGCCTAGCTTGGCTGCAACAGGCAGTGGCTCAGCCCGGAGATGGAGCGGAGCCCTTCTTGGATGTGGCTCTGCGGATGGAGGTGGCCTTGTCCTTTCTGGCTGATGCCCTTTATGACCTTGTCAGAGCTTCGGCTAAACAAATGGCAGTAGCAGTGGCGGCTCGCCGTCATCTGTGGTTACGATACTGGGCAGCGGACATGGCCTCTAAGCAAAGATTGGTGAAGTTGCCTTTTCAAGGACTTCTCCTATTTGGTGAGGAGTTGGAGAAACCCCAGCGCTTGCCCGAAGATAGGCAGAGGCCTTCCTCTAAGGGCCAGGCGGTCCACTCCTCGTACAGACCTCGCTTCCGTGAAGCTAGAAGGTACCGCCCGGGGCGTTCTGCTGGGTTCACTTCACGTGCCCGTGGTCAGCAGAGGAACTCCTTTCGCTCGGACAAGCGTTCCGCAGCCGGTGGCTCAAGACCAGGAGTTCAGGGGCGACCATCTCTATGATGGTGCGCCGGCCCTCTCCTCAATGCCTGTCATCGGAGGTCGGCTTTCCCTCTTTGTCGAGGAGTGGGCCAAGATTTCCTCAGATCAGTGGGTTCTGGACCTGATCAGAGATGGATACAGAATAGAATTCAACGCCCCAGTAAGAGACGTGTTTGTGGAGTCCCGATGCGGTTCTGCCGTCAAACGGGCAGCGGTGGAGGAGACTTTACAAGGTCTGATTCAGTTAGGGGCAGTGACCCCGGTGCCTCCCGCCGAGCAAGGCTGCGGCCGATACTCCATCTACTTTGTGGTGCCGCAAAAAGGTGGGTCCTTTCGCCCTATTCTGGACTTAAAAGAAGTGAACAAGTCCCTGAGAGTGCGGCATTTCCACATGGAATCCCTGCGCTCCGTCATTGCGGCGGTACAGCCAGGAGAGTTTCTCACGTCTCTAGACCTGAAAGAAGCTTACTTGCACATACCGATTTGGCCCCCGCACCAGATGTTTCTGAGGTTTGCGGTGTTGGGAAAACATTTCCAGTTCAGGGCCTTGCCTTTTGGCCTCGCCACAGCTCCCCGAACCTTTTCGAAGGTAATGGTGGTAGTAGCTGCTTTTCTCAGGCGAGAAGGTATCAGGGTTCACCCGTACCTAGACGACTGGCTCATCAGAGCAGACTCTGCAACAGAGAGCTTACAAGCTACAGCCAGAGTGGTCTCAGTACTGCAATCTCTAGGCTGGGTCGTCAATATGGCCAAAAGTCACCTGTCCCCTTCACAATCTCTAGAGTTTTTGGGGGCCAGGTTCGACACAGTCTCGGGCTGTGTGTTCCTACCCGAGCTAAGGCGGTGCAAGCTTCAGAATCAGGTCCGTCTGCTCCTGAGGATGCCCCGCCCGCGAGCTTGGGACATTGTCCAGCTGCTGGGATCGATGACAGCCACGATGGAAGTGGTATCCCTGGGCGAGAGCGCACCTGAGACCTCTACAGTATTCCCTCCTCCGGAGATGGTCTCCTATTTCTCAGGATTACCAATGCAGACTTACTTGGCTCCCTGCGGCCCGACTCAGCATGGAGTGGTGGCTCTCGGACAGCATGCTGCGGCGAGGAATGCCGCTGACGCTCCACGTTTGGTGCCTAGTGGTAACAGATGCCAGCCTGAAGGGCTGGGGCGCACACTGCAAGGGGAAGCATGCCCAGAGTCTATGGACACCCGAGGAGTCGGAGTGGTCCATCAACCGCCTAGAGTTGAAAGCGGTGTTTCAGGCGCTTCTGGCCTTTCAAGTGACCCTGGAAGGGATTGGCTGTCAGAGTGATGTTGGCCAACACGACAACGGTGGCCTATATAAATCGACAAGGCGGAACAAGGTGCAGAGCACTAGCCGTGCAGGCCGAACTGATTTGCCACTGGGCCGAGCTGCATCTTCAGTGTCTGTCGGCAGCTCATATTGCAGGTCAGAGCAATGTGCAGGCCGATTATCTGAGCAGGCATCAGATCGATCCAGCAGAATGGAATCTGGCAGACGAAGTATTCCTGCAGATCTGTGCCAAATGGGGCAAGCCCGTGATGGATCTAATGGCGACAAGTGCCAATACCAAAGTCCCGTGCTTCTTCAGCAGACGGAGAGATCCTCGCTCGGCGGGGTTGGATGCCTTGGCTCAACCCTGGCCTCCGGGTCTACTTTATGTGTTTCCCCCATGGCCCTTGATAGGGCGCCTGCTCTTGCGGATTCGGCTGCACCCAGGAGAAGTGGTCCTCATCGCCCCGGATTGGCCAAGGAGACCTTGGTATGCAGACCTCCGACAGATGCTCCTGGAGGCTCCTCTGCCATTACCTCTGGTACCGAACCTGTTGACTCAGGGACCGGTAGCCATGGAGGACGCCGGCCGCTTTGGTCTTACGGCATGGCTATTGAGAGGGCGCAATTGAGGGATAAAGGTTATTCCAATAAAGTTATTTCCACTCTCCTGCAAGCCCGCAAGCGGTCCACTTCCGTGGCTTATGCCAGGATTTGGTGCCTGTTTGAGTCTTGGTGTGCTTCCAGAGCCATTGCTCCAATGCGGGCTCCTGTCTCGCCGATTCTGGACTTTTTGCAGGAAGGTGTACTAAAAGGCTTGGCCTATAATTCCCTGCGGGTGCAGGTGGCAGCGTTGGCCTCCCTTCGTGGTAAGGTGGAAGGCATGTCTTTGGCTGCTCACCCAGATGTGGCACGGTTTCTTAGAGGGGTGCTTCGGCTCCGACCTCCAGTGCGAGCACCCTGTCCAGCTTGGAACCTGGGGCTAGTTTTGAAAACCCTGCAGGCATCTCCTTTTGAGCCGCTTCGGCGAGCATCGGAGAAAGATTTGACACTGAAGGCCGTTTTTCAGGTGGCCATTACCTCGGCGAAACGGGTGTCAGAGCTCCAGGCGCTGTCCTGTAGAGACCCATTTCTGCAATTTTCAGAGTCCAGAGTCACGGTTCGGACCGTGCCTTCCTTTATGCCTAAGGTGGTTTCAGCCTTTCACCTAAACCAGCCTATTTTCTTGCCCTCTTTTTCAGAGGAAGAGTTTCCAGAATCTTTTGGGCAGCTGCACCTTTTGGATGTGCGCAGGACTCTGCTGCAGTATCTGCGAGTTACTAACTCTTTCAGGACTTCTGATCATCTGTTTGTTTTGCTATCCGGTTCTCGCAGAGGGTCTCCAGCGCCTAAAGCCACTATTGCCCGCTGGCTCAAAGAAACTATCTTTTCAGCTTATCTGCTGGCCGGCAGGGTTCCGCCTGTAGCCTTTAAGGCACATTCTACTAGAGCGATTTCTTCCTCTTGGGCTGAAACTGGAGCACTCTCTCTTCAAGAGATATGCAGTGCAGCAACATGGGCTTCTAAGCTCTCCTTTGCCCGACATTACAGGCTGGATGTGGCTGCCAGGAGGGATGCGCGTTTTGGTGCACAAGTGCTAGCGCGTGGTGTGGCTTGTTCCCACCCTATCTAGGGATTGCTTTGTTACATCCCATACGTAATGGCTTCATCTGCTTGATGACAAGGAAGGGAAAATTAGGTTCTTACCTTGGTAATTTTCTTTCCTTTAGTCATAGCAGATGAAGCCATGAGCCCTCCCTGTATGATTGTCTGTGTGCTGTGAATCTGTTTTTCAGGTTCTGTTCTAATTTCCTGAAGTTCCTTCCTTGGGAGAAAGTTGGAAAACAATCTTCAGGTTTCATGTTCAGTTTAAATTTAGGAGGATGTGTTCATTCCCTCCAGCATGTTTTTTTTTGGAGGATGTGTTGATTCTCTCCAGGAGGCGCATGTGTTCCCCTCCAGTTCTATAAATAGGAGGATGAGTTAATTCCCTCCAGTGTGTTGGGAGGATGTGTGATTCCCTCCAGGAGGCGCTTGTGTTCCCCTCCACTTATACAATAAGGAGGATGAGTTTATTCCCTCCAGGAGGATGTGCATTCCCTCCTTTATGAGTTCATGCCCTTGTGATGGGCCATCGTTCGCTGTGAAGAAAGCTCTTGTGATTCCCATTGCGGTTTGCCATACTGCTTTGGAAGCTTCAAATACTGAAGAGGCAGTGGAGCTAGCTGGCCAAGAGGGCACTGTGAAAGTTTGAGTGCTCTCTATCTCCCCTGCTGGTTGATGGACATAACCCATACGTAATGGCTTCATCTGCTATGACTAAAGGAAAGAAAATTACCAAGGTAAGAACCTAATTTTCCCATCTAAATAAAGTAAAGAGAGATGAGAAATAAATATTGACAAGAGCTTAGGAAAGCGGGAAGAACTACAATTTCAATGAGAAAAAAGGAGGAAAAATTGAATTGTTCTCATAATACTGCCACATGCTGTCAGCTATCACTTGCGACCCCTGACGCAGGCGCTGGGCACCAAAACACGGACCGTGTCGGGTCCATTCAAGCATTGTCTCATCAACATATAAAATTAAAGACTTTATTCCCCCTTTTTTTGAAGGCCCTTGGTGCTTTTTGGTTTTGTTAAAAGATCAGAAAGCATTTCAGTGTGACATAGATGCAATAATAGGGGAAATCAAGAGGGGGGAGGAGACTATCATATTACTGCGTCTCTCAAGATGTGATGACCACAATCGTATACAGCATTCAAGATGTGGTCACATCAAGGAGCCATACAGAAGCATTAAAATATGCTTGGTTTTATTCTCCATTCCTTTCATACTAATTCTTAACATTTCTATTTGCTTTCTTGGCTGTGCCATACGTTGAGCAGAGGATTTTGCATATTGTCCTTCATGATGCCCTAGATTAATTTCCTGAGTGGTAACTCTGAAAAAGACTAAAAAAACAACAAAACCGGGCACTTTATGTAAAAAGTAGAATACAAATCTACATAACTTAATATCCAAATTAGGCTTGTTTTTCTGAAGTAGGCTCTGAAAACTGTAAGGCTGTTTATAGCTATTCTGCATGCTGTTTTTAGATTCTTTGATTTGTAACGTTTTAGTTTGTATTTTGTATTTATCTCCATTACTTTTTATTCATTTTTTTTAGGGCTGCATTTTGATTAAAAATCGTAATTAATTGCACATTTAAGGGAGTTGCTATTTCTAGTTCCCACTGCAGTTCCTTGTGACTCTGGGCAGTGGAGGATTAAGTGACTTACCCAGAGTCTCTCAAGGAGCTGCAGTGGGAACAAAAATAATGTATCTTTAAACACATGATTAATAGCAATTAAAATTGTAATCGAAATGCAGCCCTACTCCAAATATTTGCAAATTTGGCATGCAAATCTCGTATCTCATGAACATTCATTGTAGGAATCCTGAAAACCTGGTTGTCTGGGGTGCCTCCAGGACCAGGTTTGGGAACCACTGATATATGCTCATCTAAGAGGGCTATGCAAGCTTCAAAAACCTTAACCAAGGCTTGTCTAGGTTCAGCCTTTGAGGGCTGCAAGCAAACTAGGTTTTCAGAATGTCCCTAATGACTATGGCTGAGAGAGATTTACAAGCATGATTCATTAGGGACATTCTGAAAACCTGACCTGTATGCAGCCCTTGAGGACTGAATTAGCCAAGACTGCTTTAATGTAATATAGCACTTACAGGGCCTGTAGTGCATAAAATGCAAAGGCCATGTCAAAATCCAATTAACTTTGAAAAAATACAGTAGTGGACTTCTTGTAACTGTTGCAGACTGCTGTACTTCACTGCCTTTCTAAAAGCTACTGAATGAGCAGAGCATTTCCACACTCAAAAATAAAATTGATGTGGAGGAGGGGGTGGCATAATGAATTGAAAGGCGTATCTCAATCTTAGCACTCATTGGAGTACTTCCTTAGAGATTTAGCAGTTTTGATCACATCTGTGAAAACAATTTTGCTTATTCATTTCAATTATTAGTGGAAGTTGGTTATGATTTCTTTTGGTCTTGGAAAAAAAAAACCCCATAAGAGTTTTGGGAGGGGATAGCTTTGGCTATGGTCAACAATCACTGTGGCAACAGTGCTGCCTGTCCTAAGTGGGCTCCTATGGAGTCTCATATCACCAGGTCTGTGACGGGGTGGGGGAGTGAGTTTCTTGTGGCCTGGGCTATATAGCCTTACCTTGTTTCTCCTCTCTTCTCTTCCCCCCCCCCCCCCCCCCCCCCCGTGTCTGCAGAAATGCATAGCTATGTGCATGGACAGGTATATGGATGCCTGGAATACAGTCTCGCGTGCATACAACTCAAGACTTCAGAAGGAGAGAGCTAAAATGTGATGTTGTGTCTGATCTTCATGGAAGCATACGTACAAACCTGACCTTTTGTGGCCTGAGTACTGGTAGACTATGGAAAAAGGATCTACGGCTAGGACAACAGGACCTCGCTCTGTATTTCTAACATCTTGTACCCCACATTAATAAAGATCTTGTTTTTTTTTAGATTGCAGCATGAATGCTTTTAATAATGTGACTGCGCTGAATAAGCTTTTCAAGCAGGAATGTAGCACAAGACTTCCTAAACTAAAGTCGTGCCCCTACTACCAGTCACGTATATGGAAGGTATTGCTCTCCAACATATGGATATCATAAATATCCACTGAAGATATCCTGAAAAACTGACTGATAAGGGGGGTCAATAGAACTGGAATGGGAAGCCTTAGATTTAGCAATAGACCCAGAATACATATGTGGTTTCTAGATGGACACCTACTCACTGTGGTGATTGTTGTACTTGGAATTATCTGTATTTAGCTCAACTCTTAGAGGCACCTGCTAGTCAATTAAATGTGATGCACTGAATTGTGCTCCAGCAAGTGAGCTGCATCTGCCTGCCTGACACCAGCGTGTTGCTTCAGGGGAGAAAGCTAGAAAAACAGTTGACAGGTGTGGTCCTACAACACTGCTGGTATGGCAGGAAAGGAAATGGGGGTTATAGTAGGCTGTGAAACAGCATTACAGAGGAAGCAGACAAATAATAGATACAAATTTTAGGATACATTATTAATAGGAGTTTCACCTATTAGTGAGGCCTTCCTTAGAGGATCAGCCCTGCCTTGAGTGCCAGATCTTGGAAGTAATGAAAAATAAAAGTATTTGATAGTGACACTATAGGAGAGACTGCTGACAGATCAAGAGAGGAGGAGGAGGAGATGCTGCTGGGAACACACGCTGAGTGAAAGTGGAGAAGGAAACTAGAAGTGGTTTTGTGCACACATCCAGGGGAGAGTTCTGTAAGTACCAAGCAGGAGAAGACTGACTGCCCTGAACATCAAAATGGGACAGAGAAGAGATGGTTCTCAAAATATGCTGAGTAGTAGAGGTAACAGATGGCTAAGGACAGAATTAGGGGGGAGGGTGTATAGGGAAGAGAGAGTTTGCTGCAACTACTAGGAGAGTTCATATAAATAAGGCATGGGGCACTTTACAGCAATCTAGAACCAGTGGTTTAGTTAGACCATGGTGGATGGTTGGTCTTTCACTATAGAAAAGATAAGTAATATACTTAAATTATATAAAAACATAAGCGTTGCCATAGTGGGACAGCTTAAAGGTCCATCAAGCCCACTATCTTGTTTTCAACAGTAGCCAATCCAGGTCATAAGTACCTGCCAAGATCTCAAAACAGTAATACAGATTTTGTGCTGCATATCCTAGAAATAAGCAGTGGATTTTCACAAGTCCATCTTAATAATGCTTCATGGACTTTTTTTTTTTAGGAAATTATTCAAACCTTTTTCTAAACACTGGTAAGCTAACTGTTCTTAACCACATTCTCCAGTGATGCATTTCAGTTAAATTATACATTGTGAAGACATATTTTCTCTGGTTTGTTCTAAATTTACTATTTAATAGCTTCATTGGTGTGCCCTAGGCCTAGTATTTTTGAAAAGAGTAAACAAGCGATTCATGTCTACCTGTTCCACTCCACTCAGTATTTTATAGACCTGTTATATCTCCCCTCAGCCATCTCTTCTCCATGCTGAAGAGCTGTAGCTGCTTTAGCCTTCCTCATACTGGGGAGAGATGTAGGTCAGATATTGGGGAAACATGCATTCAAATAAATTCTATATAAGGGAAGATGAATTAAAGCCCTGGCACTGGAGCGTTTTAAGAGGTTAGATATCTGATTAAGTCCAGGGTAGGTCCTGAGTTTGATTAAATGTCCTTGGGGATTCTTCAGCCTTAATGCTAAATTCCAGTGGGTGTGAGTTTTATTTGTGTAATCTGAGCCATGTTAGATGAATGAATATTATTTCTAATGTATGTTTTACCCATTCATCATGTTTGATTTAGCTGGTACACAGACAGACCATATGCTTGCTTGTTTTTTTCTCCACCATACAAGAAGCCTGGACTTCATGATCAGATGGGGGTAATCCTAGAGGCTGGATGTAGTTCTGGAGTGGAGGAGTAGCCTACTGGTTAGTGCAGCAGGCTTTGATCCTGGCAACCTGGGTTTGATTCCCACTAAAGTTCCTTGTGACCTTGGGCAAGTCACTTAACCCTCCATTGCCCCAGGTACAAAGACTTAGATTGTAAGCCCTCTAGGGACAGAGAAAGTACCTGCATATAAGATGTACAGCGCTGCGTACATCTAGTAGCGTTATAGAAATGATTAGTAGTAGTAGACAGAAATTTTAAAACCTCCATACTAGGTCAGAGCAAGGTTCCATCAAGCCCAGTATACTGTTTCCAACAGTAGCCTACCCAGGTCATAAGTACTTAGCTGGGTCCTCCCCAAAATAGACTCCATTCTGCTTATCTCCAAGTTTATAATGTTAATGATTGTGGACTTTTCTTCCACTAACTTTTTCAAACCCCTTTGCAAACTTCAATTAGTTATGAGCTTAACTGCACATGAATACAAACTATTTTTCCAAATTTATTTTTTTTTTAACTATACTACTTCATAAATTTATGGCATGGCCCCTAGTCTTTGTACTTTTTAGAATAAACAACTGATTCATGTTTTGCTGGTCAATGCCAGTCAGGATTTTATGGACCTCTATCATATTTCCCCAAAGCACTCTCTCCTCCCAAGCTGGAGAGCCTTACCTGTTCCAGCCTTCCCTCATAAGGGAGTCATTCCTTTTATTGTTTGCTTTGTTGTTCTCTGAACCGGTTCTAAATCTGTTGTATTATTATTCTACATCTCAAAAAAAAAATCCCTTATGGAGCATCACACCACTGTGGGCCAAAAAGTCTATGCTTGGGCCTCAAGCATTTAATTGAGAATACTTTTATTGACAGATATTCTATTGAAGAGGTCTCTCAGTCAAGGGCAGAGAGTGCTTGAATACAGTGTAAATATTATTGGGATGAGGTGATGGTGGAGCTCCTCAGCACCTGGGATGTAGCTGTAAATGAACTATAATGCTCTCAAGTGGGAACTACGAGCCTTTATGAAGGGCAGGACAAATAAGATGTGGCTAAAGGCTTTAGTAAGTAGAATCTGGTATTTCAGATAGTGAAATCAGGTCATATTTATTTATGGGAAACAGTCTAAAATGCCACAGTATTAGCAAAAATGAAATCCAGCACATGGTTAGCTCTCCACTATGGGAATCTTCCCAGCTTGAGGCCATCTTGTCTCTCTCTGTCCTTTCTATATCATGAGCTGCATAGTCATTCCAGGGAAGGTTCCAGCAACACCACAGTGCTCCTCTTCCTGTTCCCTGCCACTGCCTCCTCCCTGAGGTGGAAGTGAAGCCTCACAGCCGGAGGTTCTGCCCAATCCAGCTTCTGATAGATGTGACCCTGGTATAGACTCCTGGGAAGTAAGGCCGGGCACAGCCGTATCCCCAGCTGGTGATCCCTGCTAGAAACCACTTCCCTGAGGTCTCCCTGCAGGCCAGCGGTCCGCCAGCATCCCCCTAGGAGATAAACAGAAGAATAGTATCAGCATGGATACATACTGGGCTTAAGGGCACAGAATGATTCACAAGGGGTTTAAGTAGTCAACTATAAACTGAGCAACTGGGGCACATATTAGTGATGAGACAGGTTGAAATGTCATGAGTAACAGCATTAAGAGATAGGGGTGTAGTGAGGCATAACCATGTTCCAGTTGTTCAGTCAGGTGCCGTTTCTCTGTCCTTGGCTTTCAAGATGGCTGTTAGCCAGGCCTAAACATTTTAAAAGGCAAACGTGTTATATAATTATGA